>NC_135691.1:35428027-35495527 GCF_964276395.1 Gasterosteus aculeatus | reverse complement strand
CTGCTGGAGTTCCCGACGGGGATCCGCTCGCTGAGTCACCTGAAGGAGCTGTGAGTCCTGCACGTCCGTCCCCCTTCATCAAAGCTAAAGACCATTAGAAGATTTAGTCCTTGAAGCACTTTGATCTCCTTCGTATCAGAAATCACCTCCTTCTCCTTTACAGCGGCTTCCACAGCAACAAGATCCAGTCCATCCCAGAGGAGGCCTTCAGGGGGAACCCGTCCCTCACCAGCATGTTCGTACCGTCCTCCACCTCACATCCTCCACCCCACGTCCTCCAACCCCCACGTCCTCCACCTCCCCCACATCCTCCACCCCACGTCCTCCAAAGCCCAAGGCCTCCACCTCCCACACGTCCTCCACACCCCCACGGCCTCCTCCCCACGTCCTCCACACCCCACGTCCTCCACCTCCCACACGTCCTCCACACCCCACGTCCTCCAGCCCACGTCCTCCACCCCACGTCCTCCACCCCCCACGTCCTCCACCCCACATCCTCCACCCCACGTCCTCCAGCCCACGTCCTCCACCTCCCACACGTCCTCCACACACCCACGTCCTCCACCCCACGTCCTCCACCCCCCCACGTCCTCCACCCCACATCCTCCACCCCCCCACGTCCTCCACCCCACGTCCTCCACCCCCCACGTCCTCCACCCCACATCCTCCACCCCACGTCCTCCAGCCCACGTCCTCCACCTCCCACACGTCCTCCACCCCACATCCTCCACCCCACGTCCTCCAGCCCACGTCCTCCACCTCCCACACGTCCTCCACACACCCACGTCCTCCACCCCACGTCCTCCACCCCCCCACGTCCTCCACCTCACATCCTCCACCCCCCCACGTCCTCCACCCCCCCACATCCTCCACACCCCACGTCCTCCACCCGACGTCCTCCAGCCCACGTCCTCCACCCCACGTCCTCCACACCCCCACGTCCTCCACCCGACGTCCTCCAGCCCACGTCCTCCACCCCCCACGTCCTCCAGCCCACGTCCTCCACCCCACGTCCTCCACCCCCCACGTCCTCCACCACACGTCCTCCACCCTACGTCCTCCACCCCACGTCCTCCAGCCCACGTCCTCCAACCCCCACGTCCTCCACCTCCCACACGTCCTCCACACCCCCACGTCCTCCACCCCACGTCCTCCAACCCCCACGTCCTCCACCTCCCCACGTCCTCCACTTCCCACGTCCTCCACCCCCCCACGTCCTCCACACCCCCACGTCCTCCACCCCCCACGTCCTCCACCCCGCCACGTCCTCCACCCCCACGTCCTCCACCCCCACGTCTTCCACCCCCCCCCTCAGCTCTGTGACGACGGACCATCAAGCCACTTCTCTGCTTCCTCTTGTTTTCATAGAGTTTTCTATGACAACCCGATCCAGTCCGTCGGACGATCCGCCTTCCAGGACTTACCGGCGCTACGCACACTGTGAGTGAAAACAATTTGAACGAGTCCGCCACCGTTCTGTGTGTGTGTCCAGATGTGTGTTGGTGTTTAATGTGTTACGTTAAACACATGTTGAGACTGTAAACCATCGTTGTGATTGGATCCCTCAGCTCGCTGAACGGAGCAGCAAATCTCACCCAGTTTCCAGACCTGACGGGAACCCAGAGCCTGGAAAGCCTGTAAGAACCCCCCTCCGGCCCCCCTACACACACACACACACACACACACGCACACGCACACACACACACACACACACACACACACACACACACCACACACACACAGAAACATATCGTCACTGTTTGCTGTTTCAGTCGACATCAGTGTGTTTTGAGAGCGAAGCTCAAATCAAGCTGCTGTTATTAAAACGTTTTTAATTCAGTCTGAATAAAGACCGACCTCCCCAGATAATAAACACCTCCACAGGGTTTATTTTCTTCTTCTATTCAAACTCCTGAAAGCAGCGTGTTCAACGTTAACTGTCTTCTTCCTGCCACTAAATGTATTTTATTGTATAGTAAATAGAATCAGCCTACATCCAGGACACAGACCACCTATGATGCACCTGAACACACCACAATGCTCCTTAACACGTTCCAAATAACACAGTCACGTCTGCATCTGTTCCTGAACACACCGTAGTGAACGTAATCATCTTGTAATATCCTTAAACACACCATAATATACTCTACGTGCATTTGAACCATCCAGTGTTCCTGAATGCAGCATAGTATTACCTAGCTGGGATGTGCCTGAACGCACCATGTTGCTGTTTGAATGTTGCTGAATGCATCATAGCGCTGTAACACAGTCACATGCAACAT
This sequence comes from Gasterosteus aculeatus, assembly GCF_964276395.1. NCBI lineage: Eukaryota > Metazoa > Chordata > Actinopteri > Perciformes > Gasterosteidae > Gasterosteus > Gasterosteus aculeatus. Next base: position 35,493,245 of record NC_135691.1, on the reverse strand, counting down.
AATACACCATTATGTGGTTATGCACCTGAACGCATCATAATGTGTGCGTGTGTGTGTGTGTGTGTGTGTGCAGGACTATCACAGGGGCTCGGATCACCTCTCTGCCCAGTTCATTGTGTGAGCAGCTTCCGAACCTTCACTTCCTGTGAGTCCTTCGTTTACTACACATTCAGTCCATTGACGATGCAAATATTATTATATGAACACGCAGCAGAGAAACAAAACTACAAACTCCTTTGTGAATGTGAAATGTGTGTGCACACGTCGCCCTGACGCAGGCTTGGTGCTGATGCTTGTGTGACACTGAAACGTTCTCTGCAGGGATCTGTCCTACAACCAGATCCAGACCCTCCCCAGCTTCTGTGGCTGTGGCAGCGTTCAGAAGATGTGAGTTTTATTTACTCTTTTATCTTCTGTTCCATTGGACGTGACCACGGATTAGCTAAAAACACACATCGCAATATTAAAGTTACCAGGAGGAACCTTTATGAAGCGTTGGCTCCGGCGCCCCCTGTGGACTAAAGCGGTAGTTTCTCTGGTTCCACTGACATCTTCTCTCATCTTCTCTCAACGCTGCAAAAAAGATCAGTCATTATTATCAAGCTTTTGATAACTTGCTTTGTACTGATGTTGTTTCCCTTTTCTGCTTTAAAGACAAAATAACATGAACTATTGTCACTGACAGCTGTGTGAGACGTGTGTCACAATGTGTGCGTGCATGCGTCTTTACTTCAGGATGTATGTTAAATACCTTCCAATAACCTACAGTTGTGTCAAATGTATCTGTAATCTGAACACATTCATTACAGTAACGTTTCATTTCTAATTATCCTGAATGTAATTACGTATTGAGCTTCTCCCAAAGCAGTGAGATCGCAGCTCTCTGTGGGCCGTAAAACAAATTAATAACCATGGAAATATTTCAGATGGTGTGTGTGTGTGTGTGTGTGCGTGTGTGTGTGTGTGTGTGTGTGTGCGTGTGTGTTGCAGTGATCTGCACCACAACAAGATAGAGGAGCTGGAGGAGAACACCTTCCAAGATCTGGTCTCACTACGCTCTGTGTAAGCACACACACACACACACACACACACACACACACACACAAAAACAGGCTCACAGAACTGTGTCCACGCAAGTCGATGGAAGGTTGTTGGTTTGAATCCCTCCCTGCATCCTCTGGTTCAGCGACTTGTCGTGGAACAGGTTGTCGTCAGTGAAGCCGACGTGGTTCTCCGCTCTGCCTGCTCTCACCAAACTGTGAGTAACTGAGTGAAGATGTCAGATAACAACCTGAATAAATCCCGGTAGCGATACCGTGTTCAGGTACAAGTACCTCAAAGTTACTCTTCTACTTTCCACCTCCGGTCACGGAGGGATGGAAACGTCCTGTGCTGTGAAGTGATGCAATGGATTCTGTGTCTGTGCCTCCTGCAGCGACCTGTCGTCCAATCAGCTGTCGTCTCTGCCTCTGATTGGTCTGCAGACTCTGACTCACCTGCGATTGGCTGGAAACACGCAGCTGATGGCGTTAATGCCGCAGGAGGAGCTGCCTCGAGTCAGGTGATCGCTCATTTATTGTCACATGACTGTTGATCTCAGATGAACTAATCACGGCTTCGTAGTTTCACTGAGGCGCTCAGGATTTAATGCTTTTAACATTACAAGTTTAAACTTTAACTACGAATGACTTGAGATGTCATGGTTTTGAGGAAATAACGCTGTAGTGCTCATCGTGCTTTTCCTCATGCAAAGTGTTCAAGGACCGTCGGAAAAGATTATAATCTGACCATAACGATATTTTCTGCAGCTTCTGGATGTGAACGGTGAAGTTAGGCGACTGTTTAAAGAAAACGTGCGTTTCCATCCAGCCGGAAACGTCCAGTTATTATTTACACACAAACAAATAACAGCCTTCTAGCGTTAAGACACAGTCCAGTGTTTACTGACCACACCTGAGAGTCAGAATGCCAGACAACGGTTTACAGCGTTGGGTTGAACACCTGTTGTCGTGGAGATAAATATCTGAATCAAAGTTTATTGTGTTTATTGCAATCATCAATTTAAACTAGTTGTAATAGTTATAAATGATGTATTAATACTGATTAAACTACTAGCAGTACATCAAATATTTCCTTACAAACTTCAAAATGAATTGTTAATGCATCGATACTGAAACAAGTCATTCTGCTTCATACTTAACTTTATCTTGTGTAAGATATTGAATGCAGGAAGTCCTTCTTCCACATGGACACAATAAAGGAGTAAAAATGGGGTTTGTTTGTGTGTTCAGGGTGATGGAGCTTCCTTACGCCTTCCAGTGCTGTGCCTTTGTCTCCTGTGAAAGGAGAGGAGGAGGAGGAGGGTCTTCCTGGGAGAGAGAGGAGGCAGTAGACTCTGTGAGAGAGACCTCCGTCCTCTCCAGCCAAGGTGACCCAGAACAAAACTAAACAACAACAAGAAATCAAAGAAATTAGAAGCTTATTGGTATTAAGGAGTTAAAGATGAGAATCACCAGAGAAACTATTATCCCGGTACCTCTGCTACAATATTTACGTCCCGAAAATTATTTGCAACGATACTTATGTCGCGATACTCATGTCGCGATACTGACATCACGATACTTATGTCATGATACTCATGTCGAGATACTCATGTCGCGATACTCATGTCGCGATACTCATGTTGCGATACTCATGTCGCGATACTCATGTTGCGATACTATTATCACGATACTTATGTCACGATACTCATATCACGATACTTATGTCACGATACTTATGTCACGATACTCATATCACGATACTTATGTCACGATACTCATATCACGATACTTATATCACGATACTTATGTCACGATACTCATATCACGATACTTATGTCACGATACTCATATCACGATACTTATGTCACGATACTCATATCACGATACTCATGTCACGATACTCATATCACGATACTTATGTCACGATACTCATATCACGATACTTATGTCGCGATACTCATATCACGATACTTATGTCACGATACTCATATCACGATACTTATGTCACGATACTCATGTCACGATACTTATATCACGATACTCATGTCACGATACTCATGTCACGATACTCATATCACGATACTTATGTCACGATACTCATATCACAATACTTATGCCACGATACTCATATCACGATACTCATGTCGCGATACTCATATCATGATACTTATGTCACGATACTCATATCATGATACTCATATCACGATACTCATATCACGATACTCATGTCACGATACTCATGTCACGATACTCATGTCACGATACTCATATCACGATACGTATGTCATGATACTCATATCACGATACTTATGTCACGATACTCATATCACGATACTCATGTCACGATACTCATATCACGATACTCATGTCGTGATACTCATATCATGATACTTATGTCACGATACTCATATCACGATACTCATGTCGCGATACTCGTATCACGATACGTATGTCATGATACTCATATCATGATACTTATGTAAGCCTAACACCCTTTTTGGGTTTCAAACACATTAGTTTGCAACCTTTTCAACCTCTTTTTAGCCAATCAAAACAAAGGCAAATGTTTTTGATCCCTGATCACGTTTTGTTTCTCACTACTTTCCGATTGTTGATGATCCATTTTAACAGACTAGTCGAAAGGTTTAATTTATTGTTGCAACATTGATATTATGAAACATATTTCCCCTCTAATGACAAACAATATTGCGATCTTATTTTTGTAGATTGATGTTTCAAAGTAAAAGTCTTTTGGAGACTGAATGCTCTCTTTGTCTGCAGTTGATCAGGACTGGGAGGATTTTCTGTTGGAGTTTGAAGAAGAACCTAAACCTCAACACTCTGTCCACTGCAGCCCTGCACCAGGTACATGTTACTTATATAGTACATGAGTATCTCTATGTACTGTATATTCATCATTACTATTTCACAATAGCGATGCTGTTTTAATTATGTGTCATTTTATATTATTATAATTATTGTGAGTTTTGGGGTTTCAATGCTTCAGCAACATTATTTTCATTTTACTTTCATGCAAATGAACCCACATTCAATTGGATTGACTACAGGGAAAATCAGCTGGTAAACAAAGATATATTTTATACAATATATATTTTTCAGTGACATGCTTTCGCAGAAATTGCGTTTCCAGTCTCTCTTCTGTCCTACAGTTATTTATTATTTCTCTTTTCAAGCGTTGACACAAAGTTTTGAAAACAAAGGAAACTGGAACAAATTGAAGTATTTTTTTAAATTGAAGTTCAGAAATGTTTTGAGAGTAATTTGAGTAATTTTGAGAGAAACAAACTGTTAATCTGTAGGGAAGAAGGATGTGATTGATTGATCGGGTGTGAAGCCCACTGACACGCGTTCAATTCTCCTCTAGGTCCGTTCCGCCCCTGCCTCCATCTGCTGGGCGGCTGGTTGATCCGCGGAGGGGTGTGGCTTATTGCAGGCCTCTCATTGGTCAGCAACGGTCTGGTCGTCCTGTCAATCTTCTTCTCCCCCGCCTCCTCGGTGACTCCACCCAAGCTGCTGATTGGCCTCCTGGCGCTGGTGAACGGCCTGATGGGCGTGTGGAGCGGCTGGTTGGCGGCGGTGGACGCCTGGACGTTTGGCGGATTTTGGAGGTGATCTAGATTTATATTTACGCATCGTGGCAACTTTGACTACTCTGAAAAAATGATCTCCGCTGAAGAAATGTCTTCTTATCAAGTGATATCTAGCAATTTCAAAATAAAAGTCTCAGGTGTGCACCTGGTGTGTGATGCAGGTACGGGGCGCGGTGGGAGAGCAGCTTCCTGTGTCGCCTCAGCGGCTTCCTGTGTGTGTTCGCCTCGCAGACCGGCCTCTTCCTGCTCACCGCCGCCGCGCTGGAGCGCTGCCACACCGCCGCACGCCGCCGCGGCAAACCGGAGGGACGCGCCGGTGAGGGAAACAAACACACCTGGGTGGTGCGGTCTGATCTCTCTCCCCCTCCAGGTCGCTCCTCGCCGCTGGGCGCCCGTCTGGCGGTGTGTCTCAGCTTCCTGTTGGGCGTCGCAGTCACGCTGCCCCCCCTGGTGGCCGGACACAGTAGCAACTCCCTCTGTCTGCCGCTGCCTTCCTCCTCCTCCTCCTCCTCCTCCTCCTCCTCCTCCTCCTCGGCCTTCTCAGTCTCCGTGGTGCTCCTCGACTCGCTGTGCTTCCTCCTCATGACGCTCGCCTACACCCGCCTCTACTGCCGCGCCAACAAGGCCGCCGCCGCCGAGGAGGAAGAGGAGGAGGAGGCGGCCTTGACTCGACACGTGGCCTGGCTGCTCTTCTCAGACTGCCTCCTCTACCTCCCCGTGGCCTTCCTCTCCTCCTCCTCGCTGCTCCGCCTCCCCGCCGCCGGCCCGGAGGCGGCCAGGGCGGTGCTGCTGCTCGTGGCGCCGCTGCCGGCGTGCGTCAACCCGCTGCTGTACCTCCTCTTCAACCCGCTCGCCCGGCAGGAGCTGGCAGCGCTCGCCCAACGGGTGCTCAGACGCCGCGGGGGGGGAGGGGGAGGGGGGAGGTACGACGAGGAGGCGGAGAAACAGTCGTGTGACTCCACCCAGGCGCTGGTGGCGGTCGGAGGCGCGAAGGAGGAAGAGGAGGAGCAGCCGAGAGGAAGACAGCAGGGCAAGACGCGACATTCAGCGGCGTTTGTTCCTCATCAATAAACGCACACAGACACACACAGTGTGTGGTAACAAATCAGAGACGCACAAAGCAAAAATAAATACAAAACATGATCAAACAAGACAGAAGAACGTTGATATGTCGTAATATCAACTCTGTGATTGGTCGATTTCAGGCTCCCACACACACACACACACACACACACACACACACACACACACGCACACACACGCACACACGCACACACACGCACACACGCACACACACACGCACGCACACACGCACACACACACACACACTATAAGCAGTCAGCAACTTTTATTTTGAAAGATGACGAATTACAGCCCTGTGTTACTCAGCGTGTGTCTGTGTGTGTGTGTGTGTGTGTGTGTGTGTGTGTGTGTGTGTGTGTGTGTGTGTGTGTGTGTGTGTGTGTGTGTTTGTGGGTCTTTGGAGAACTTCAGCGTCTGTGTGAGTTTTGTCACACAATCATAAAAACACACAATAAGCAGCAGTTGACTTGTTGTGAGTAATAATAGTTGTTATTAATGGAATAATGCGGTTGAATTTGTTTGTTGGATCCAAAGGATCAATGAGACAAACATTTATTGATCATTTATCACCAAATGTCGGCTGTTAAAAGAGAGAAGTTAAGAAGTTTTGTGTGACGACGCCACTTAGGAGGTGAAATCTGAACAAAGAAACAAAAGAGTCGTGAATGAGTGTGTGTGTGTGTGCGTGTGTGTGTGTGTGTCTGTGTGTGTGTGTGCGTGTGCATATTGTAAATACAAGCTACTGTGACAATCCTACGTCCTCATTGTGTAGTGAGAAGTGTTAAATGTGCACATTCACGTCTTTATTTTCATTTTATTCACACGGGTCACATGAACGTTTCTGCTGCAGATGGTTTTGAATCATCTAGCAGAATAAGTACGACGATAATAAAAGGTAATAACAACCATAATAAACGGATAATAAAGCAGTGACACGCTGGTTTACTGCTCTTATTATTATTAAAGCTTTTATTACATTTTTGTTAAAAACAGGTCTCAAATTGTTAAATTGTTACTTTTTTCAATCTTTGAATTTGTGTTTGTTTTGTTTACTTTTGTCTTTTTTGTTTTTCTAACGGTCCCAATTTATTACTATTTGTCTTTTAAAGTATATTTACTGAGGTTCTGTACTTAAATACAATCATCAGGTACTTATACTTCTTCTAAACATAAAAAATTCATTAATTTTGATGTTCTTTATTGTTTGATAGATATTCTTTATTTAACACAAACCATAAATCAACTGATTAATAATGATGACGTATTAAAGCATAAGATAAATCTTTATTGATTGTTAAAAAATTCTGCATTAAATGAAGTCTTAAAGAATTAGCTCGACTTCGACGCTGCAACGTACATGAACACACAAGAAATTATCTCACGTCGTTCAGTTATCAACTCTTCCTCTTCACGTTCTGAATGGATTTACTTTTAACTTGTAGTATTTATACACCGACTCTTGTACTACTTTTACTTTTAGAGATCAGATTTTAATCTCAATGTCACTCGAATAGATTTAAATCCTTCTGTCTGTCAGAAGGTGAGTCAGTGTAAATATTTAAAATCATTAAACAGAAAATGTTTTTAACTCAACTCAGTTTTCTTTATTTTAACTGTTGTTACAAACTTTTGAAAAGTCAGAAGGTTTTAAAAATGATGTAAGTATGAAGAACTAGTGTTTTGTTGCATTTTAGTTCCTTTTTCTTTGTTTGTGTGGGCGGGGTCTCTCTTGTCTGGCCCCGCCCCCAGTCGTAACCATGGAAACCAGCATCGACTGTTTAAAAGTCAGGTTGATCTGCTGTACTTTCAACAATCAACATAAAAACATGATTTGTAGACTTTTGTAAAATATTGAAGTGTTTCGAGTTGTTTGGACGCATTTAACCGTTAATTAAAGATTTTTGTTTTTGCAAACCGCTGTGACTCATTCACACTGATAAACGAACACAAAATGAGGCATCGATCTGGACCGACAGGTTTGAAGGGTTTTTATTTACATACATAATATTTTAAAGTAGACATTTAAAACTATGATTTATAAAGTTATTATACATTGATTAGTACTAATCTACTTATTGAACTGCATCTCAGATTCACAGGAAGTGGCGGTGAAGCCTCTGCTTGATGTGTGTGACGTGGTTTTATTCACTTAATGATTTATTAATCCCACACGCATGAACGTCCTGCAGAAACTTCTTCTTCTCTGGTGGTTTTAGCTTTAAATGCAGATTAGGCAGCGTTGTGACTTTTTCTATTTAGCCACAATTAGTTTATATATAATAAACTTTGTAGCCAAAATAAAACAATTTAATGAATGGAAGACATGGAGTCGCTGTGACCTACAAAATAAAGTACCAACAAACACTAAGTGAACCCTGCTGGTTCATTCTTCTCTCTTTGTCAAACTCACTTTCTTCAGTGTTCTGCACGTGGTGTTAGAACCACTAAATGGAACCATTTCTCAGGTGAGGAAAACGTTTGCTTTTAGCATTCAGTGTGCGTGTGTGTGTGCGTGTGTGTGTGTGTGCGTGCGTGCGTGTGCGTGCGTGCGTGCATGTGCGTGTGTGTGCGTGTGTGTGTGCGCGTGTGTGCGTGTGCGTGCGTGCGTGCGTGCGCGCGTGCATGTGCGTGTGTGTGCGTGTGTGCGTGCGCGTGTGCGTGTGCGTGTGTGTGTGTGTGTGTGTGTGTGTGTGTGTGTGTGTGTGTGAAGGTAGACAGTGGCCCAACAGACATCTTGATTGGGTTTACTGCCCAGCTGTTTCCCTTTGTCTCCAGTCTGTATGCTAAGCTAAGCTAACATTTAGTGCGGTCAAACTTCTACTCCTGGGTGTGTTTCCCCAAAGCGTCTGTTTGTCCCTTTTTGAGGTTCAAGAGGACGTTTTGGAACGAGCGGATGTCCGTACGTGTCCTCCAGCAATAACGTGTGTGTATGTGTGCCGCTCCGTTGGCTGGATTTATGGCCTCATCACACACACACACACACACACACACACACACACACACACGCACACACACACACACACACACGCACACACACAGGTGTGTTGTACGCCTGCGTCAGGTGTGTGAACGTCTTTCCCCTTTTTCCTGCTCAGAGCTCAAAGTTCAGACGGACGAAGGCGATTCCCGAACGCCACCAGCAACAAGAGGAAGAGTCCGTTCCTAAAAGGTCAGCTCACCACTTCAGAACCAACGAAGAAGACAGGTTGGGAGGACGTGTGCGGCCACGCGTCCGTCTCCAACGACAGATGGGTTGTACCTGAGGAGGACGAGTTCAAACCGACGGATCGACCGTCGGCCATCTTGGAGACACGGACCGGTGTGTGTGTGTCACGGACATTTTGGCTTTCCACCTCCGCGGCGTTTTCTCAGGTGTTCGGTGAGGATTCTGGACGCTGAAGCTCCTGTGATAAGTTGTGCGCTCTGAGTGTTAAATCGGTCGCCTAAACAAACCTGCAGCTTATTAATATATTATTGTTATTGTTGGAAACAAGGCGGTTTCACTTCCGCTGCTGATTCCTGTTCGTCAAAGCGACAGATTTGAATGTTTCCCGTCACGGAAAAATGTGTCACAACTGTTTCTTTTTCTACAATAAGACCTTCTAACCACGTCAGCGTGTTCTCCATTTATTCCTGCTTGAAGCGTGTGTTTCTTCACACCTTGAAGCTACTCAGTGTGAAGTTTCAAAGCTTAAATATTCAGTAATTTGACATTTATCTGTGTGTAAATGGTCGTGTGTCCTCAGCTCCTTCCTGCCCGGCTGCAGGGCCTCCTGCTGGGCGGCATGGAGCACGCGGCGGGCCGGCTGCCCCTCGGGGTGCTGGGAGAGAACGAGGCGCTGCAGCAGTTCTTCAGCGGTGAGCAGCCTCCGGACTGTGCAGTTGAGATGATCCACCACCATGAATGTCCAGTTTCCAGGAGACCTTTAGATGATAAACAAGGTCCTCAGGGCCTCGAATTCAATCTTTGGTTCCTGAAGAGGATCGACGAGTCCATAGAGAGATTGATGTGGTTCCTACGGACCTTGAGAATACTCATGTTGTCCTTCAGGTCCAGGTAGTTCTTGTGGACCTAAGTGGGCTCAGTGATTCTAGAGGAGGTTCTACTAGTCCTGAAGATGGGCCGATGTGTTCCTGAGTGCATTAAATCCGCCTGCAAGTGAATCGGGTTGTAGAGAAAGATTTATTGGTCCTTGGAGAGGAAGAAGTAGTCCATGTAAACCTGAGGTGGCTCTTTAGGGAAGAAGATGTAAAGCTCTTCATGGGTTATTGAGACGACTTCATCGTGGGAACGTTTAACGGAGTCAAGATCTCGTGTTGAAAAGATTCTAAAGGAAGTTCAAAAGGGGCTCGAGGTGGATGGAGACGTCCTAAACGAAGAGGTTCCACAGGTTGTACTGATCCTGAAGACGTTGTCCATGAAGAGATTCCATCCATCATGGAGAAAGAAATAAGTATCTTTGAGGAGAATAAGTGCAGAATAAGTTTTCACGTAGTTTGTCTTTGAGGAAGTTTGAGGAGAACAAATTACAACTGTAAATCTTTTAGACACATTTACACACTTAAGTGCTGAGATTTATCTAAAGCATTTGCAATGTATCCGTGTGTGTGTGTGTGTGTGTGTGTGTGTGTGTGTGCAGCTCAGGATGTGAGCGGCGTGTTGGACAGCTCGGTTGCCGTGGATACGAGCATCCTGGAGCGGTACCTCAGTAACGACATGGATCCCAACAGCTTGTAAGATTCTCAATCACATTTAAACTCTCTTGCCTGTTGAGTTCACGGCCTTCTACATATTTGCTCCCAGAAAGTCCAATAAACATATTGTTATTTACGATGATGCACTCATGTGTTGCTGGAAACTTCACGCTGCCGACGCGTCGGCTGTGTTGTTTGTATGGCTTGTTTTCCCAGCATGCTCCCTGAGTCTCCTCCTGACTCGAGCTCGGAGGCCTGTTCACCTGCACAGATCCCAGGTACAGCGTCATGTTTTCACTCTAAGACCAGTTTCAGTTTAAGAAGATCGTCCTTTTATACATTCGAAGTCTCCACGACATTGTTTATAAACGGCAGCTCAAATTTTCAAATCAAAGTTGAACCCTGAACGAAAAGTAAAGGAAAATGTACTTTTTAAATAGCTTAATTCAGCTGAAACAACTAGGCCGACTCATTTACTCAGTGTTTACATCTCTGGTGTGTTTTCTTTAAAACTGTAAAATCTACTTCTCTGATTGGCAGACTTCCACAACGAGGCGTCTAATTGGTCGAACCAGCAGCGCGTCCAGCCACCACAGCGTCCCGCCCCCTTGACGTCCTGTTGCTTTAAGGGCCGAGGCCCCGCCCCCCACAATTTGCTGACCCCCGATCAGCTCCTTCCGCCCCAGCCCCCACGCCGCTCACCTGAGCACCTGCACTACCTGAGTCCAGAGGGCCGCCCACAGGTTTACGCCCCTCCCTCCACGCCGGTGCCCCCCTCCATCAGCTACGTCACGCCCTACGAGGTCCCCGCCGTGTCCAGACCCCCTTCAACCTACCTGCTGGACTCATCACTGCACACCTGGTAAGCAAACCTCCGGTGACGTCCGCTTCGTGGGTGGAGGTCTCTAGTGATCTGCTATCTGGAGATCAACCTGGATTCAGATGGCTGAAGCATCCTCCTTATGGTGGTTCCTGATAATGACAATCAATAGTCATTATTGGGACTGTCAATAGGTAGAAATTAACTAATTAATCGCATTTTTTGAAGTTCATTCATCTCGATTATTGGCAATTAATGAATGTTGTTGTTTTTGTTGTTGAATGATGAATGTTTGTTTTTCTTCTTCTGTTGTTCTTCTTCTTCTAAATCAAACATGTAATAAGTATCACTGAACAAAACTTGTTTAATTGTTCTTGGAGGCAGAATTCCACCGGGTGGAACATGTTGAACGAGCAACTCTTCCAGCTAGCTTAGCCTGGCAGCTAGCTTAGCATAGCGGTGCTCCCGTCTTGCTTTCTCCGATGTAACTGACTGCAGCTGGCGGCCGTTTTGTTTCCGTGGTCATCTTCCGGTTTACTTCGGGTCTAATACCGGGGGAACTTTAACTTTATTGGATTAATCTTGATTAGATTAACGCTTTTATGTTGAGAGCCCTATTAAGTTATACATCAGATAACGAGGTATGATCATAGTTCTGTCCTGATAAACAATATGGTGACTCTGTCTTGTCGGTTGTTTGTTGTCTCTTGCTTCTTCAGCTGCCCAGAGAGCAAAAAAAGGAGAAGATCTGAGTCCGAGGAACCATCTGGGGGAATCGAGGCCTCCTGCAGTGAAGGTGATGGGACCCGAGGTGGCAGTGTAGGGAACAGCCTCAGCGGTTTGGGATCCTACCAACTTCTCACATGGGAACACTACAGGCCGGAATGTTGGACAACTTCATACAATAGCAGCTACGAGACGATGTGAGCGTAGGACCAGCTTCAATTTAACACCCTGCACGAAGGAGCCATTCCAACGCCTTCTGCTGTTTCCAGGTCTCCTCCCGCCTACCACATCGACACCGATAAAGGCTTCAACTACTCCGCACTGGACGAGGCCTTCGTTTGCCAGAAGAAGAACCACTTCCAGGTCACCGTTCACATCGGCGTGACCGCAGAGCCGAAATACGTCCGAACGGCCGGCGGGCCGCAGCAGATCGACCACTTCCTGATTAAAGTGTTCGGAGTCAAGGTAAAGACAAGAGGAAAAACCTCTGTGCCGCCTTCCTGCATGAACACTGACTTCTCACAAGCAGCATTCAGCATCTCGTTGAGCGCTCGGGTCGATTGGGAGCGTCATGTGCTTCATGTCTTCATGTACGTCTTGTTCCTCGCAGCTGGAATCTCCGAGCCACCTGGTGACCATCGAGCAATCTCAGCCCGACCGCAGCAAGAAGCCCTTCCACGCCGCCAGGTGGGGAGGCGTGCCGGCATGCACCGGGTCCTGTGGCATCAGCCGTTCAAACATACCGTTCCGTGACCGTACCGTCCGTGACCGGCAAAGAAGACACAAAGTTTATTTAGACTCTGACGTCCAAAGTGATGATCACCATCAGTAGAGATCTCATCTCTACTGATCAGGGTGCAGTTATTGATGCATATTTGGGTAGTTAGTCGTCATCCTTGGGGTCTGGTATCTATTAAAGTATTTTATTTATAAACCATCGGTCAACTGTGGCTATTGTGCATTCTCTCTTTGTTTTCAGTGTTCTACATGTTAAACATTTAGCAAAATCTGAAATTAAATATATAAACATATTCCACCAGGGTCAGTTTGCCCAGCGGCAAAACCACCAAGGTGACGCTCGGCCGACTGCACTTCAGCGAGACCACGTCCAACAACATGAGGAAGAAAGGCAAACCCAACCCCGACCAGCGGTGAGCGGGTGACCCCATGAGAGGGTGAACGGAGGAGAGAAGCGTGTTTCTGAGTGTGCGCGTTGTTCTGTAGATACTTCCAGATGGTGGTCGGTCTGTACGCCGCGGTGGGAGGAGCCGAGACGTTCCTCCTCACAGCTGTGGTGTCGGAGAGAATCGTCGTCAGGGTAAAGACACCGAACGTCAAAACACAACCCCCCCTACAACCCCTCGCCCCCCCCACCCCACAACCCCCCGTCCCCCCACCCTGTCCTATTGACAGAGCTGTGGCCCGTCTCCGCCCGCAGGCCTCTAACCCGGGTCAGTTTGAGATGGACGGGGACGGCCCGTGGCAGCGCGGCGCGGCGCAGGACGCCGTGGTGTGCCAGGGCCGCGTGGGCATCAACACCGACTCCCCCGACGAGGCGCTGGTTGTCTGCGGCAACGCCACGGTGATGGGCGCCATCATGCAGCCGTCCGACCGCCGCGCCAAAGAGAACATCCAGGAGGTGAGAGGGCGCCGCGCCGCTCGGCCGGACGTCTTTTCCCACGTGTCGGTTTCATGGCGAATGTGTTTCCTCAGGTGGACTCTGAGGAGCAGCTGAGGAGAATCACACAGATGAGAATAGTTGAGTTTGATTACAAACCGGAGTTTGCGTCCAGCATGGGGATCAACCACACCCACCAGACAGGTGACGACACAGACAACGGCGCTGCCACTGTGACGCGCTCACGGTCTCAGGCGAGTGTGACGCCTCCTCGTTACGTTTCAGGTATCATCGCTCAGGAGGTGAAGGAGCTGCTTCCATCGGCGGTGACGGAGGTCGGAGACGTTTCCTGCTCCGACGGAGAGAAGATTCATAACTTCCTCATGGTGGACAAAGTAAGCTCCTCCTCATCTTCCTCTTCCTCTACGGAATCTCACTTAACAAAGAATGTATGTTGAACTGTGTTTCCACTGACCCTCCTCCTCCTCCTCCGTCTCCTCCTCCTCCTCCTCTAGGAGCAGATCTTCATGGAGAACGTGGGCGCGGTGCAGCAGCTGTCGAAACTCACCGACAACCTGGAGACTCGGATCCAAGAGCTGGAGGTCTGGAACCGCCGACTGGCGAAGCTGAAGAGCCTGACAGGCAGCCTGCGCTCCACCGGGTAGCTCCATCCATCCATTTATTCATCCATCCATCCATTTATTCATTTATTCATCCATCCATTCATGCATCCATCTATTCATCCATCCATTCATTTATTCATCCATCCATCCATCATTCATTCATTCATTCATTCATTCATTCATTCATCCATCCATTCATTCATCCATTCATCCATCCATTCATTGATTCATCCATCCAACCATCCATTCATTGATTCATCCATCCATCATTCATTCATTCATTCATCCATCCATCCATTCATCCATCCATTGATTCATCCATCCAACCATCCAACCATCCATTCATCCATCCATCCATCATTCATCCATCCATCCATCATTCATTCATTCATCCATTCATCCATCCCTCCATTAGTTTAAAGTTCAGTTTACAATTAGTTTTTGCTCTTAAAGTAAGAATTATTTATACATGATCTGGATTTTAAAAAACGGAATTTGAAAAAAGTGTAAATTAATATGATTTGGCATTAAAGTTCTCGTATACAAAATAAATCGATCAAACGCGAAGCGCAAAAATAATTACTTTGAAATGGTGCGTTTCTTTTGCAACTGCATGTAATCTGTGTCTGAGGTCAATTCAGGTTATTATGTCCAACCCCACAAGGGTCTATCAGCCTGTGTGTGTCTGTGCGTGTGTGTGTGTGTGTCTGTGTGTGTGTGTTACATCACAGCGGCATCCCGTGTTATCTGTGCATCACAGTTCAAGGTCATGCGAGTCTCTGCATGACACTCAAATCGTTTACGTGAGTGAATAAATGAACAGCCGGCTTTGAAGAGATTCAAGAATAAACGGCGGATAAAAGAGGAAGTTTTGATGAAGCGTCAGAATGTTTCCATTTCCCACAATGCCTTTCAACAAGAAAGGCATTGTGGGAAATGACTGAGTCATAGTTGCCCAAAACAGGTGGAAGGACAGAAGGTCAACAGCTGAACTCTGGTCAAGGTCACACAGAGAGTAATGGGTTGATAAGGAACGGCTCTCATTGGTTGAACATGTGTGTTCCTACAAGCGCAAAAGAACGTTAATACAAAATGTTTTTGCTCAATATATTTATTACATCGTAGCAGCGTGTGGTAAAAAGAATTGCTCAACGTCCCATTTGTTCCATGATATACAGAAAGCTACTCAACGTTCATTTAAATCCTCATATTCTGCGGTTTTGTCTTCGGTGATGAGAAGGAAATCCACTGGTCCATCCGTGTTCTACCAGCTGGAATCGTTGTGTTTTCACCCAACAGAAAGAGCAGGAAACACAGCAGCGCGTCGACGCCGCCGAGTCCCGAGGCCTGCAGGGCCGCCAGCGCCCCGGAGTCCAGAGGCTGGAGTCAGAGGTGCCGCCGCTGCCTGCAGCACAGAGTCCTTCAGGTCACCATCTTCACGCTGCTGGCCACCATGGCCCTCTGGTGAGGCCTGCTGTCTCTTCCTGCTTGCACTTCCCGCACGCAACATGTGCCGCTGAGTCAACGCGATGCTGCGTGTGCTTGTGTGCAGCGCCATCTCCATCACGGCTCTGTATCTACTGGCTGATAAGGAGGAGGACGTTGACAAGAACAGGTAAGAGAACAACGCAAACATTGAATGACCTTCACAGCTCACAGCGACCAAAGAGGAACCACCATCACCGGACCAGTAACCCCCCCTTAAACCCCGGTACCCTTCAAACACGTCGCCATGGAAACGCCCGGCGACACACCATCCAAGCATCGTAACAGTCACCTGGCAGCAACGGTCTAACCCTAACCCTACCCTGCATCTCTAACGGTCTGACCCTAACCCTAACCCTACCCTGCATCTCTTAACGGTCTGACCCTACCCTGCATCTCTAACGGTCTAACCCTAACCCTACCCTGCATCTCTTAACGGTCTGACCCTACCCTGCATCTCTAACGGTCTGACCCTACCCTGCATCTCTAACGGTCTGACCCTACCCTGCATCTCTAACGGTCTGACCCTACCCTGCATCTCTAACGGTCTGACCCTACCCTGCATCTCTAACGGTCTGACCCTACCCTGCATCTCTAACGGTCTGACCCTAACCCTAACCCTACCCTGCATCTCTAACGGTCTGACCCTAACCCTGGGTTACCCTGGGTAACGGTCACCTCTTCACCACCGACCGTTGCTTTACATCCCCCATTACCGTTTGTATTGGTTTATTTCTCGTTGCTGACGTACGTTGACTACCTTTCACTTTATTATTTTAATGAATTAGTTGCTGACTCCAAGTCCACCTGTGGTATTTATGCCATAATGATCCATGACAATGACCCCATTGTGTGTCCTGTGTGACAGCAGCGTGTCTCCTGCGCACACCACAGCCTGGAGCAGCACAGGTAACCTGCACCCCCACACAGGGCCCCTGGTCCAGCCTGGTGTTCACCGACGTCTGCTGACTACTTCTCTTTACCAGTCCCGACCCCCGGCCCCCCCGGCCCCTGGCCCCCGGACGTGGACTTCTGCGACCTGCTGTACTGCGAGCGGGCGTACTGCTGTGGAACGCCTGCAGGGGGCGGCGCCGACTCCAACGTCACCGCCGACGAGGCAGCAGGAGGAGAAGCGTCCGAGCCGACGGGTAACGTCGGATGTCTGTGTGCATGACGTAGATGCTGGTCTGATGGACACTGGACGTCATCACCGACGTACGTGGTGCTGATTCTCATTTATGTTTCTACAGAAAGAGGGAAAGAAAAAGTGTACGGCGACCTAAAAAATGACCGAGACTGTGAGTTTTCTCTTTCTAGTTACTGGACTTTAAGCAAGAATTAACTCTCTGAAGCAATTTAATGAAACTTGTCCACTTCATCAGGGACGAACACCTCCATCCATTCCTTCCTGATCAAAGAGAACCAGCGCGTGATTGACAGTAAATACTGCCTGACAGGCCAATGCGGGTGAGTGAGGACAGCAGAGCACTTTGGATGAGGAACCTGAAGGGAACATTTCTCTAATTTGGTTCCAATTATACGGAAAATAAACATGTGTTTTAATTGGTACTTTCCTGTCAAACGATTCACTCGTGTACGTAGATGCACATTTGAATTCGTAGCGTTTCCATTGATTTGTTCCGTGGTTCCTTCAGGCCGAGTAGATACACCTACAGAGTTCCCATCAGCCAGTTTGTCCCGGTCAACATGAGGGTCACTTTGCTCATGAAGTAAGTACTGACAGACCAGATCTGCTCCAAACACCGCCGCGAAAACCACAATCCAGACGTGTGTCGCTCGATTAAACCAATGAACACAACCTCCATGATCTGGAAAACACAATTACCAAGTAAATGGCTTTTAATGAATAAACATAGAAAATGCTGTATTCATTATTTGTATGATGAGAATAATAAAAAAGAGGAAACACAAAGTGAATTAAAATAAGGAACGATTGAGGTGTTTAGTGTCAACAAATGGATTTAAATTCAACATCTTCAATGTTTATAGTGTTCGTGTTAATAGTAATAGCTCATATCCCTCAAACAACTTTTAGAACTGATAGCAGTAAATTAGCACAATAGCTAACGTTCTACTGTTAGCATTAGCATTAGCGTGTTGGCTAGCTCACCGTTTGGGTAAATTGAGATGGTTCGTCTCCGTAGTTGTTCTAGGAGACGTGTATGTGACAGTAGATGAATTTGATCGATTGTTCCTGGGTAGCTCCACGGAGCTGCTGGTGGTTCATCTGTGCGGCCTCGACGAGTCGGTCACCTGCTCCGCTCTGCTGGACATGAACGCCGTCACCGAGAGCAGATACCCGTCAAACACACAGGTAGACGTCCTGGAGGAACCTCACCTGAGCACCAACAGCTTCATTCAGACATTTCAATTTGAGCATTTCACACCTTTTTGTGTGTTTAACTACTTCACATGAGGTTATTCCAGATATGTGGACGTGAATATCATTGTTCATTAAAAGAGGCCATTTTATTCCTCATGCATTCTCACAGACGTATTTAAGTACATCCATTTATTGCTTCATGGACAAACGTATAGAGACTAATGGAGCCTGTGATGTAAAAGTATGCATGAACCCCCCCGGATGAGCCTGTGTGGGTCCATGTGATGCCTTCAGGGTCACGGAGGTTCCAGTCCACCCGCTCAGTAAATAATGCAGCGTGCGTGCGGCAAACCCTGATGAATAATGGGTGTGAGGCGGCGGCGTGCTAATCACGGCTACGCTGACACGAATCCGCGGTGCGGTAACACGCAGCCACACGCGTGTGACGAGCATGTTGGACCTTCTCCAAGCAAAGCGTGTTCATGGCATTGATTCACAGTCGGTTGGTCCTGAGGTGGCGTTCAGGATCCCGGATGAGCGCGTCTTTGTGTGTTGTGCAGGGAGAACACCAGTGGCCTCTTCACGTGGCTCGTCTTCATCACAGCTCCTATCACTTCCGTTCCACGGCGGCGGTAAGAAACTCCTCTCGTGTCTCGTCCTTGGCTTCCATACAAGATGTTTCCTGTTTACATTATTATTTCATCGACAGCAGATCTACGAATTACAGTTGGACCCTTTAGGATGAAAAGACCTTAAAAATAATCACCACGTTCTCAGCATCCAGACGTTGAAGAGACGATGCCACGAAGTTGGATTAAAACTTACTTTTCTCACAAAATGTAAATTTTGTTTAATCAGGAGCCACAAAAACACCCAAAGATGGAAAAGTCAAAGCGAAACGCTGCTCCTGTCGTTTAAATTGGACTTTTTCAGGAATGATGTACTCGTGTTTTTAAAGAAGTCAGAACGTACTGAGAGACAAACATTTAGTTTGGTACAAATGCTGCATATTTACTTAAACTGAGACAACACTTTTCCTACTTTTATCGAGACAATATATATAAATATATATTGTATCTATCTAACAATACGTTTCTCCTCTCAGGGCCAAGCTGACTGCAGTACCGACCACCACTACGCGGGGGCGCTCTTCACTGACTACTACTTCCACTTCTACAGACGCTGCACAGACTCTCAGACGCACATCTAGAGACAAACAACTGAGTGTGAATGTTAATATATGATGGATTACATTTTATTTTATAGGTTTCACTCCGTAAAGTCATCAATCATTTTCTATTTAAATGGTGATTCCAACATGAATTGAGCTTTATTTTTTGGCTTCTCTCTAACCTTTATTTTCTGTGAGATACTGTGCTGTTTATTACCTTTTTAAAAGAGAAAAAAGAAAATATGAGTTTAGTTTAGAGCTGATTTATGCAAACTGTGATGAGGCACATAGGATTCTTTTATAATATCCCAAATAAAACATTAGTCCACTTTGATACTGGATACTCTTCTAGATTTAAGCATTAAGGAAAACAGTTTGCTGTTTGAATAGCACCAATTACAAGAAGTTAGTTACTTATTAAAAGTAAGAATGTCGTTGTTAAAGTGTGAAACTGTTAATTAATTAAAGAATTCATCTTTTCTATGAGCTGGGCTGAACATGACTAAATCCACATTATGAGAAATAAAACTATTAAACAGTCTCTCAAATTAAAAAAACTAAAAATCCACAGTGTGTCTGGAAGGTAAAACATTTCATCAGTTAAGAAACTTTCATGAATCACTTCAAACTCTGTGATGGTCCCCACAACGCTGCTGTGTGATGTCACCGGTCCCCACAGTGTGCACCAGATGGGTTTGTGGGTTCAATCTCCATGTATGGACAAACTGCAAACACACGTACACGTATAAGCTACCTAAAGAGGACCACACACATAGAGGATCAGGACTACACTGAGACTGGTTCACATAGAGGATCAGGACTACAGTGAGACTGGTTCACATAGAGGATCAGGACTACAGTGAGACTGGTTCACGTAGAGGAGCAGGACTACAGTGAGACTGGTTCACGTAGAGGATCAGGACTACAGTGAGACTGGTTCACGTAGAGGAGCAGGACTACAGTGAGACTGGTTCACGTAGAGGATCAGGACTACAGTGAGACTGGTTCACATAGAGGATCAGGACTACAGTGAGACTGGTTCACGTAGAGGATCAGGACTACAGTGAGACTGGTTCACATAGTGGATCAGGACTACAGTGAGACTGGTTCACGTAGAGGATCAGGACTACAGTGAGACTGGTTCACATAGTGGATCAGGACTACAGTGAGACTGGTTCACATAGAGGATCAGGACTACAGTGAGCTGTAGACACACACACTGATGACTAATTCAGGTGGAGGAGGTGCAGCAGCAGCAGAGACGGCGGTGGAGGTGGAGGATGGAGGTCCGGCACACTGTGAGTATCCATCACTCTGGAAACCAAAATATACAAATGATTCGTTTCTTTGCAGAAGAAAACCAGACCTGCAGCTTTCGCCCCGATGGTGCTGCAGGAAAGTCCGAAGCGAGATGCTTTTAATCACCAGCGTTTGATGATAAAGAACCGTTTGTGTTATGTTCATGTCCACTTTCTGGAGAACATAAAAGCTTCTTGTTGTCTTGCACTCGCAGAGCTTTTATGTTTCGGGTTTCAGCGGTTTGGATGTTTAACGCTAAAAACAGTTTTGGGGGCTTTGATGCAAACAGATGGCGAGATGTTTTCCCAGAGGGAGGACAGTAAATGTCTCCCACCGTGTCCTGCCACACACATGGGGACTGCTTTAAGGTCCCATGTGGGTCCACTGAGGACGGACCTTCTGTCTCTGTGTCCACGTCGCTCTGAGGAAAACAGTGTAATGTTACTTTATACAGGTAACTAATCTCTACCCTGCAGTGTGTGTGTGTGTGTCTGTGTGTGTGTGTGTGTGTGTGTGTGTCTGTCTGTGTGCGTGTGCGCCTGTAGTGGTGTCGTCTATCAGCTCAGAGTCTGACGGACAGATGTCTCTCGTCAGGGTGGAAACTGTGTCTTCCAGGCTCCCGTCCTCTGTAATTAACTGATACTCTACCCTCTGCGTGTGCGTGTGTTGCAGTGCATGATGGGAGCTCGTCACCTCTCTCATATTCAGGAGGAGTCGGGCAGCAGAGAGCAAAGGTAAACTACCGAGAGACGATACCTGCGTGTGAAAAGGACACCTGTACTAACCGGGTTAGTGTTTCCATCCTGTACTTCTGTGTGTGTGTGTGCGTGTGCGTGTGCGCGTGTGTGTGTGTGTGTGCGTGTGCGTGCGTGTGTGTTCTTATGGTAAAACATAATGTTTTCTAAAGCTGATGATGAGTTTCCTCGTGAGACAGGGACACGTCTGTCCTTGTCTCATTGGCTGATCCAGGAACCTCCTACATGCACTGTGACTCCTGCAGCCCGCGGGTTCTTCTCTGCTGCGGTGCCGTTTCCTGTGTGCGTGCACAGACGTTTGTGTTGCTATGAGAAGAAGCTCACACTGATTTACATGCGTAGCTGGAAATAAACGGAAAACACAACTTCTACTTCTGAGCCTCTTGATTCCAGATTTGCTTTGAGGAACACATGAGCTCCTCTCTCTGTCTCAGCACCCGTCTCCTGCCTCCGGCCTTCCAGCAGCAGACGGGCGGAGCAGGTGAAGCGGGCGTGGACGAGGAAGCACAGGAAGCGAGGCGTCTGTCCGACCGGCCGTCGCTGTGCGAGCAGCAGAAGAAGCTGGAGGACAAGCGGAGTCTTCTCCAGGAGGTAAAACGTGAGGAACGAGGAGCCAGGGCTAAGGCGGGGCTACGGGCTGATTGACAGGTCTCGCTGATCGCCCAGAGACGTGCACGGCGTCTATATGTCCCCTTCGGTCCAGATGTCCAAAATCCACTTCTTATATTTTTACATGACATTCTTATATTTAGTTGGAATTCTTATGTGTGTGTGTGTGTGTGTGTGTGTGTGTGTGTGTGTGTGTGTGCGTGCGTGCGTGCGTGCGTGTGTGTGTGTGTGTGTGTGTGTGCGTCTCAGTTGGGGCGCATCGAGGCCGATCTTCGGGAGTCGGTGCGTCCGGACATCGAGCGGCAGCGTGAAGCCGAGTTCCTCCGTCGCCATGAGAGCAACCTGCTGAGGACTCACCTGTGTTACCTGAGCCTCGGGCAGCGCGTTGCCAAGTAACCCGCCGCCTGCTCGTATCCCTCCGCCCGAGCACTTCGCTCTCCAGTCAAGGTTCCTTCAGGTGTCTCCTGTTGTCTCCTCTGCAGACCCTGGGTCACCAGCTACTTCAGGAAGTTCCCCATGCACATCTACTGCCTCCCAGTCCAGGCGGCCAATCAGAGGAGCCGGAAGCGGGTCCTAACGAAGAGGAGATGATGCGTTGAGATTATTTCTGTTTTTCATGTTTTTTCAATCAAAAAATAAATCCAACATCTTCCAATAACTTGTCCTATAGTCCTGTGTTAGAGGGCGCCCTCTACAGGTTTCTCTGTGAACTGCACCGTTAAATTAAAGTGGACCTCTGATGGCGTCTGGTGTTTTATGCACAAGTAGCGGAAGAAGTATTAAGATCCGTTACTGCAATAAACGTACTATTGACACCACGAAAACACTAAACATCAGGTGGAATTTCTGTATTCTAAATTTTACAGGAGAAAAGTGGGCGATAAAATGTGTTTTTTATTGCATGATTTTAATTAATAAGACAAAATCCATCTAAATATAACTTATTTACTTTTCCACAAATTACAAAAAAACAAAATATACTAATATAAGTGAGATATGGAAATCCTTTCAGAAAACATTTCCAAAAAATATCAAATAAATATCCCCAAAGTCTGTTTGGTTGAAGTTCATGTTGTAAGCTATTATTAGTGTTCCATAAATGCACCATAAACACTCGTCTACAATGCAAATACCCCAAAAATAATATTTTCCAACACTTGTGGCAGCACTTTGTTTCCCGTGATGCGCCTTGAACGCGGCACCACGTTTCTACGTCACTGCGTCCCTCCCCACCCCAGCCCTTCTTCTCTGTCTGCGTGCACGGCTTCATCCTCGAATCACAGACATCATGGTGAGCTTTTGCATTTATCTACTATCTTTTAAACCGAGGGTAATAGTTCAGAACGTAGTGCGGCAGCTCAAATACGAGTCAAACTCCCGGAGAGTCGGTCGATCATGTTGCAGACCGAAAGTGTTGTATTTCGGAGTCAGTTCAGCTCTCCGTTAGCTTTCCGTTAGCCAACCGGCGAGAGAGCACATGGACGCGATGACTGCGGCTAACGGTCGAGCTAACCGCGTCAAAGTGTAATTCTGGGTGCGGCCTGGAGGAGCCGCGGTAAACAAAACCTTCGTGGCGATGTTTCGGGGTGTGATTCTCAAAGACTGCGTGTTGAGGTTCCTCTCAGATTAGCTTGTTAGCATGCTAGGTTAGCATGCTAGGTTAGTTTGTCATGCTGGGCTTTGTGGCTGTCAGGAGGAACAAACCGAAGTTCTCGATTAAACTGTTAGGAAATAATTAAAGTAACACGTGAGTTGAACTGTTAAGAGTTCCGACTCCACAGCTGAAACCTCTCGGTAATTTCTGTTTTTATTTTATTTAATCATGTGGCTTGAAGCTTCTAGCGGCTTCTACGATGAGAGGGGCAGAGCTGCTGCTGCGTTCAGGGGAGCTCGGAATAAATCCTCCATCTACGCATTGTGTTTAGACCGTTTTATCTATGGTTTTGCATTCACCTTATGTAGTGAAATATCAATTTAGGCTGCATCTTCCTATGTTTTGGAAATTCTCCAACACACATTTCAGCTGACGAAGCAGAGGTGTTATTGATTATAGGATTTAATTGCAATAATGAAGGTTAATTGTTAAAGTTTTATCTTACACGTGTCGACCAAAAGAACAATTCCAATATAATGCATTTGGTCCGATTTAATGCAGACGTCATTTGACTTGAGGTTCCTGTAAGTGCTTCGTGAGGATATTGATGATTGATTGGTGTCTCCCTGCAGGCGTCCTTATCAATGGCACCGATGAACATCTTCAGACAAGGAGCCGATGAGGAAAAAGCAGAAACTGCACGAATGGTGGGTTTTTGTATTTATTTTGGTGCTGTCGGTGAAGCTTCTTGTCTGATTAATAATTCCACCAGTTGAGGGGGAAGATGAACCTCGTTACTTTTGTTTGTTCTCTCTAGTCGTCCTTCATTGGCGCCATCGCCATCGGGGATCTGGTGAAGAGCACCCTGGGGCCCAAGGGAATGGTACGTCCCGTCATTGGATTACAATGATTGCCATCTTAAGCTACTGTTATTTAACTGGAAACGTTTCCAAAATATAAGGGTTATTATTTTGATAATCGATTAATCGGTCGTTTTATTTCTTTGATCGATGAATTTGATACGAAAAAAACAACATTAAATAGCTTGAATTCTAAAACATTATTAGTCTAAAACACAACTGTGTGCAAATTCACATCGCAAAAATCCTTCAGAAAGTACAGGTTGCTCCTTGAATATAATAACTATATAAAAAAACAGATCAGAATATTTAACAGAATTTGTTTTAACAGAACTTGTCTATAATACACTCACACACACACACACACACACACACACACACACACACCCATGTTCACTTGAAGCTTATTCAGTAAATTATTACCGTCATTGTAGTGCAAGTTAAGTAAATGTATCGAAGTACAGCTAAAAAAATAGCTAAAAAAAGTGCTATGAGATGAATTAAAGTGGCATTTGTAACTAAATGCATTAGAAGCTTAGTTAGCCGCGCTGGTTTAATGGATCACCGTGAATCGGTAATAAAATTCGTTGCCAATGTTTTTAATAATTGATTTTTATCGATTTCATGGATTCGTTGTTGCGGCGCTGGTCTCTGATCATGTGACATTGGAAACAACTAATCAGTATTCAGAGCTACATGAGGAGCTTGTAGCGTTAGCAGCTAACGGCTAACTGAAGTATGACGCATTCAATGTCATTGTGATGCGTTTGAGTGTAATCTGTAAAAGGTGTTTTTGGTGATCATGAATCCTGATGTTACGATATCTGTCCTTCAGGATAAGATCTTACTCGGAGGAGGGAAAGGCGCCTCGGTGACGGTGACCAACGACGGGGCGACCATCCTGAAAGCCATCGGGGTCGACAACCCCGCCGCCAAAGTCCTGGTTGGTGGGTGGAGCCTCGTCTTACCGATGCAAGATGAATAGCAGCTTCCCAAAGAATGCACATGGACGTGGCTGCAAAGCGTTTTAATGCAGTTTGTGTTTCCAGACATGTCGAAGGTTCAGGACGATGAGGTCGGCGACGGGACGACATCGGTCACCGTGCTCGCCGCCGAGCTGCTGAGGGTAAAACGACCTCCTGTGTGATTTGATAACCAACGTGATGGTTTATTTAAGGTCATGTGACCCGTCGTCTTTGACCAGGAAGCCGAGCTGCTCATCGCCAAGAAGATTCACCCTCAGACCATCATCGCCGGCTGGAGGAAGGCCACGCAGACGGCCAGAGACGCTCTGAGGGAGGCGGCCGTGGACCACAGGTGAGACCTGGATCTGCGCCCCTACACGCCCAAACGTGTGTTTATTTAGAGGCACATGCACACGCGTGTGTGTAGTTTTGTTTTTAAAACCCTTTTCAGGTAAATCTAATTAAAGAGACTCATTGTACAGCTTTTTTTTCTTCTTTTTAACCTTTTGTATAAAATATTTCTTTTTACAAAGAAGAAAATAATGTATTAATCGTAGCTCGTTGTCGCCGTAGCAACGACCCGGCCCGCTTCCAGGAGGACCTGCTGAACATCGCCAGGACGACGCTGTCCTCCAAGCTGCTGACGCACCACAAGGACCACTTCTCCCAGCTGGCCGTGGACGCCGTCATGAGGCTCAAGGGCTCGGGCAACCTGGAGGCCATCCACATCATCAAGAAGCTGGGGGGCAGCCTCACCGACTCGTACCTGGACGAAGGTGAGCGCCCTGAGGTCACCGCAGGATCTCTGGCTTCTGATTGGCTGCTGGGAGGCTCACGTGTTCTGTTGCCGGCAGGGTTCCTGTTGGACAAGAAGATCGGAGTCAACCAGCCGAAGAGGCTGGAGAACGTGAAGATCCTCATCGCCAACACCGGCATGGACACCGACAAGATCAAGGTGTGCACACAGAGACGCGCACACACACACACACACACACACGCAGCTGAGACTCGTGTAGTAACGTCTCGTCTCTCAGATCTTTGGCTCCAGAGTTCGTGTCGATTCCACGGCGAAGGTTGCAGAGATTGAAATGGCGGAGAAGGAGAAGATGAAGGAGAAGGTCGACCGGATCCTGAAGCACGGCATCAACTGCTTCATCAACCGGTACACACACACACCACTACACAAACACACACACACACACCACTACACAAACACACACACACACTCTTCTCCTGGTTCTGGTCCAACGAGGTCCTCACAGGGTCGACGTAGAGCGATGAAGCTTTGAGACAAGTTTCCTTTTTAGAGAGTTGAATAAACTGAGGAAAGGAAACAAGGACACAAACAGAGGACACGCCTCCTCCTGAAGCTCCTCCTCCCTCTCCACAGGCAACTGATCTACAACTACCCGGAGCAGCTGTTCGCTCAGGCCGGCGTCATGGCCATCGAACACGCAGACTTCGCTGGCGTCGAGCGCCTTGCCCTGGTCACTGGTACGCTCACGCACACTCGCACACACGCACGCACACACGCATGACGCATAATGACCTCGTGCTCCCTGTGATCAGGAGGAGAGATCAGCTCCACCTTCGACCACCCGGAGATGGTGAAGCTGGGCCACTGCAAGCTGATCGAGGAGGTGATGATCGGGGAGGACCTGCTCATCCACTTCTCCGGGGTCGCCATGGGTACGTGCACACGCACACGCATGCACCGGTGTTCATGGAGGTCTCTCCAGTCTCTGATCATGTGACTAAAGAACAGTTCCGTTACGATGCATTCAGGCTCCTCTCAGGGAACATGAGAACGTTATCGCGGTGCGTTCAGGTGTCATTTAGTTTTGGTGATAACGTTGAATACGTCCAGATGTTTTGTTGTTGTTGGACATGTTTTTGGGGTCGATCTAAACACGGCGGCTCGTGTGGTCGAGCAGGCGAGGCGTGCACCATCGTCCTGCGCGGAGCCACTCAGCAGATCCTGGACGAGGCGGAGCGCTCGCTGCACGACGCGCTGTGCGTGCTCGCTCAGACGGTGAAGGAGCCGCGCACCGTGTATGGAGGAGGTATGCACGCACGCACAGGGCATGGGAGGGGGAGGGGGGTGAGGCGTGACCTATGACCTCTGACCCTGCGTGTCTTCCTCTCCGTCAGGCTGCTCAGAGATGCTGATGGCCAAGGTGGTGAGCGACCTGGCCAACAGGACGCCGGGCAAGGAGGCGGTCGCCATGGAGTCGTTCGCTAAGGCGCTCATGATGGTACGACCGGGATTTCCGACGCTTTTCTTCGACTCAAAAGAAAAGAGCTCCTGAGTTTTGATGTCTCTTTTTTTTGTTTTGTTTTTGGCGTCCAGCTGCCGACGATCATCGCCGACAACGCCGGCTACGACAGCGCCGACCTGGTGGCTCAGCTGAGAGCCGCTCACCAGGAGAACAAGAGCAGCTGGGGCCTGAGTGAGTGCACCTGAACGCCTCGCCAGATGCTCTGCAGCTGTTTTCATCACCAGATTATTTTACAAACGTAAACGTTTGTTTTTAACGTCTTGTGACACGTTGAGTGAAACATGCCCCTCCCCTGACCCCCTGCAGACATGTCGGACGGCGCGGTGGGCAACATGGCGGAGCTGGGCATCACCGAGTCCTTCATGGTGAAGCGCCAGGTGCTGCTGAGCGCCTCCGAGGCCGCAGAGATGATCCTCCGAGTCGACAACATCATCAAATCTGCTCCCAGGTCAGTTTCCGCCTGCAGCGGTTACGTGCTGCTCGCCGCCTGTTGTAACGTCCGTTTGTCTGTCTGCAGGAAGAGGGTTCCCGACCACCACCCCTGCTAGAGGACGACGACCTTATTGGAACTAAAGAAACGCTCTGCTGTTTGTTCTTTCTCTGTAACACTCTCAGAAACTCGTTGTTTGTTTTGTTTACTGAAAATAAAATAAAATCAGAATCCGCTTTATTGTTCACGTGTTCTTAGGCTCACATGGTTTGTTCTCATTTATACAAGAAAATAAAAAGCAGACGAGAAGTAGATTTAATGATGGAACAATTCTGAACACAATAAAACTGCGTTCTAAGAAACACTGACGCTTATTGTGATCAGATTATTCTACCTTAGTCCTCCACATGAGTACTACAGCAAGTAAAGTACTAATAACACACAAGTACTTTGCAGTAAAAAGTAGTTGAGCTCATGGTCTGCAGTGTTCACGTTATT
Organism: Gasterosteus aculeatus; assembly: GCF_964276395.1. NCBI lineage: Eukaryota > Metazoa > Chordata > Actinopteri > Perciformes > Gasterosteidae > Gasterosteus > Gasterosteus aculeatus. The sequence continues at coordinate 35,464,737 of NC_135691.1, read as the reverse complement.
TAGTCCACCCCTCAGTCATCAGGTCGACGCGACCGAGACCTCACAGTTCAAACAGAGCGAGTTACACAACGCACAGTACTTCTTATACTTATACAATGTCAAATATACTGTGGTATTTGATTCAGGTACAATACTGAGTCTTTAAATCCACATCGTACTGATTATTAACCAGAATATTATAAGTTATTTGTTACATTTTACTATTTAACCTTCATAGCGAGACTGAAGTCTCCACATGTCTGCTATTGATCACAGAATTATTGACCCATGTTTTAGATGACAAGTGTCACACACACACACACACACCCCCGATGGGGGGGTTGATAAGGTCGCCGCTCCGGTTGGCGGCTCACAGGCCGACATGTGGAAGCTGGTGCTGGTGCTGCTGTGGACGTGGACATGGACGAGCTCGGCGCTGCTCAGGTAGGAACAACACACCTTTGTGTCCTTCAAGTACAACTACTGATTTCACATCATTTCCGACATTGAGAACTTTTTAGTCCCACAATTTTCCACGTTCTTTTATTCTCATTTGAACTTGTTTTACTGCAGAACGTATGTGTTGTATATGAACGTATCCGTCATATTGACATCGTTCATTGAGGAGAAGGTTCCTCTGACGTTCTCACTGAGGTTTCTTCCCTTTTTTCCCCTTTTTCAGTTTTTTTTTTCAGTTTTTCCTGTGCAGATGTGAGGGTTTCGGGTCAGAGGATGTCTCGTGTACAGACTGTAAAGCCCTCTGAGGCACATTTTCAATTTTGGGCTCTACAAAATAAAATGGATTGAATTGAATACATGTTTTCCGCAGACCGTCTGAAGCTTTTGGGCATTTTTGCTTTACAAAAAGGACTCTGAAGTTTTGAGGATTATGTTTGATGAGAAGATCGATACCTCTCATGTCTGTATAGTGGACGCCAAACGTGCAACCAATTAGCTTAGCTTAGCATAAAGACTTGAAACATGGCCGCTAGCCTGACTGTCCACACTGTCAATAATAATAAGATAAATACAGATGAATCAAACTTGTGAATCAGTGAGTCTGTATTTTAACACGCTAACAATACTCTCCTCTAACTTTCAAAGACAATGAGTGCTTTTGCTCTTAGAAATGAGAACAATATCCAACGGTTCTCCTAAAGTTCAACCCGCCCTGCTGACCCCCTGCAGGGTCCCTCTGAAGCGGGTGCGTTCGGTTCGTTCCCAGCTGCGCGTCGAAGGTCTGCTGGAGGAGTTCCTGAAGGAGCACCGGCCCGACATGTTCAACCGGCGCTACGCCCAGTGCTTCCCGCCCGGCACGCCATCGCTGCGGCTCGGACGCTCCAGCGAGAAGATCTACAACTTCATGGACGTAAGGAACCGATCAAAAGAACTGCTTTAAAGCTGCATTCTGTGCAGTGACCAGCAGGGGGCGACTCCTCTGCTCCCATAGACGTCTATGAGGAAATGACTCTACTTCTCTGTAGTGACCAGCAGGGAGCGACTCCTCTGCTCCCATAGACGTCTATGAGGAAATGACTCTACTTCTCTGTAGTGACCAGCAGGGGGCGACTCCTCTGCTCCCATAGACGTCTATGAGGAAATGACTCTACTTCTCTGTAGTGACCAGCAGGGGGCGACTCCTCTGCTCCCATAGACGTCTATGAGGAAATGACTCTACTTCTCTGTAGTGACCAGCAGGGGGCGACTCCTCTGCTCCCATAGACGTCTATGAGGAAATGACTCTACTTCTCTGTAGTGACCAGCAGGGGGCGACTCCTCTGCTCCCATAGACGTCTATGAGGAAATGACTCTACTTCTCTGTAGTGACCAGCAGGGGGCGACTCCTCTGCTCCCATAGACGTCTATGAGGAAATGACTCTACTTCTCTGTAGTGACCAGCAGGGGGCGACTCCTCTGCTCCCATAGACGTCTATGAGGAATTTGTTTTATGATAGTATGAAAGTAGGATACAACTGTTGTTTGTTACATTCTGCTGCAGTCTCTCATTGTGTGTGTGTGTGTGTGTGTGCGTCTCAGGCTCAGTATTACGGTGAAATCACTCTGGGGACTCCAGGGCAGAACTTCTCTGTGGTTTTTGACACCGGCTCGTCTGACCTCTGGGTGCCGTCGACCTACTGCGTCAGCCAAGCCTGTGGTACTACACAACTACACACAACTCTACACAACTACACGCACCACGATTTAACCCCACAGAACTCCACTGTTTGAGTTTTGCTCGTGGGTCAGGTCATCATGACAGTGTGGTAAAGTACGTTCCTCGCTGCGATAAGAAGCTCAAGGTCAGTGTGTGTGTGTGTGTGTGTGTGTGTGTGTGTGTTTTCACAGCGTCGCACAGGCGTTTCAAGGCGTTCGAGTCCTCTTCGTTCTTTCACGACGGTCGGACGTTCGGCGTTCACTACGGATCAGGACACCTGCTGGGAGTCATGGCCAGAGAGACGCTGAAGGTCCAGTTTGTTAAAAACATTAAACCAGAATATTTAAATGTTAGAAGGACACGGTGATACATGAAGAACATCCAGAACAACCTTAGTGCCTAAAGATGTAACCGGCTTTCAGAGGTGTGATTGGCTAACTTCAGAACATCATGTAGAACTCTACTGAAGAAGGTTCAGAACATAGATGCAAAAGAGAAATGACTTCTTTGGATCATGTCAGCAATACGAAGCATTTACTTTAGAACCATATCAAAATTAAGGTTCTACACAGACCGTTTACTTTTTAAATTTAAAAACAGATTTATGTACGGTATAACATATTTATACTAGAGTGAAACGTAAAATACAGATTCATAACACGCCATTTATAACAAGAGACGGTTTAAAGGGTTCTGACAATCTCCGAGCTCCTGTTCTAGATCGGGAGCCTGACCACCATAAACCAGGAGTTCGGGGAGTCCGTTTACGAGCCCGGTTCCGCATTCGTCCGGGCGAAGTTCGATGGCGTCCTGGGGCTGGGTTACCCGGCCCTGGCCGAGATCCTCGGGAACCCCGTGTTCGACAACTTGTTGGCGCAGAAGGCGGTGGAAGAGCCAGTCTTCTCCTTCTTCCTCAGCAGGTACGTCCAGAACCAGTAACCCGGCTCACCGGTTTGTCTGTTGTGAGGCGTTCACTGGGAACCACTTCAACCAGTTTAGTGGTTTGATGGGACTGAGGAGGATGTTGGGTTGTTCCTACCTGCGCTTGTTTCGGGATATTAAACAAACAGCTTTCAAGTCACTCTTCCACAACACACAAGTCCAAAAAGTCAAGTTCAAGGATCCACAGTTTTGGAAAGGCTCTCTGGGTTCCAGTTTGTTCCGATGGGTCTCCGGTGATTCATGAGGTTCCCAATGTGTTTCATAGAGTGGAAGTTCTGCAGAGTTCAAGAAGCGTCCAGAGGTTCACAAGGATTTAAAGCATTCTTTAGAGTACCCCAGATGTTTCATTCCAGTGGTTCCAGAAGGAGTCCTTTCGTTCCCAGGATGGTCCAGGTTGGATCAGATTTGATTCAAGAGAGGAGTCAGAGATTTCTGTGGTCCTGAGAAGGGTTCTAGAAGGATCACAAGAAAGCGGGCTTGTATATTTGTGGTTAATAACTTGCTGCCAAGGGATCGGAGGGCCCACAGGACTCATTGGATTGGCAATAAAGTGTTTGGGGCCCAGAAAACAGAATAAATCTCCTTTTTGTTCCTACAGGAGAACAAGCAGCGGCAGCCCAGAGGGCGAACTGTTGCTAGGCGGAAAAGACGAGGCGTTGTACAGCGGACCAATCAACTGGCTTCCTGTGACTGCTAAGGGCTACTGGCAGATCAAGATGGAAAGGTTGTTTAATTTATTAGCTGGGATTAATTCATTGTAACTACATTATGTGAAGCTCTGCAGCTGGTTTTTATCAGAATCAGATCAGAACTGCATTAATGATGTTTTGATTTTGTGGCCACCTTCGGCTCTGGACCACAATTCATTTATTGTGCAGTAAATATAACGGCCATTAGATGGCGGTACAAACACTTTTTAAAAAGAGTAACATCAAAACGTCCACGTCTGGACATCCGTGGGCCTTTCAGTGTCTCGGTGCAGGGCGCCATTTCTCTCTGTCCTCGGGGCTGCCAGGCCATCGTCGATACCGGAACCTCCCTCATCGCCGGGCCGACCGCTGACATCATCAGCCTCCACCAGCTGATTGGAGCCACGCCCACAAACATAGGAGAGGTTGGACCTCGCTAAACATTCAGGAAAATCGCTAAATCTTAGACAGAAAGATGGTAAACATGTAATTTGACCGATAATCTTTGTGTGTGTTCCAGTTCCTCATCGACTGTGCCAGGATGTCCAGTTTGCCTCATGTGACCTTCGTCCTCGGAGGAACAGAATACACTCTGACTCCTGAGCAATACGTTAGGAAGGTTCGTCTTCTCCTTCCGCCTGGCTTCCCAAATGGCCGACAGACTTGTGAGATAGTCAAACGAATCAAGCGCCCACTCAAGGCTTCATCACTCCTCCACTGCTGGTTTCTGTCGTCACTGTTTAGTTTATATGAAACACAAATGGTCACAAGAGCACAAAGTACGACTATCCTGCCACGTTGATTTGGATGAGAATGTTCATCATTACTTCATTTGTTAGAGACGATGATTCCAGCTTTATTCTGGAGTCTAAATACACAGTATGATGCTAAAACGTTGTCATCTTTCCCTCTCCAGGACACGCTCGCCGACAAGGAGTTTTGTTTTAGTGGTTTCCAGGCAGTGGACATTTTTTCCCCCCAAGGCCCCCTGTGGATTCTGGGAGATGTTTTCCTGACCGAGTTCTACAGCATCTTCGACAGAGGACTGGACCGGGTGGGCTTTGCCTTCGCTAAACACCCAGCCTAACTCCAACTCCTGGTTATTGGTTAAAAACCGACAATTGTATCATCAATAAATACTGGAAACGGTGAAATGGTCGTTTTGTAAGTAGCTAGAAGTAGTGGTGTACTAGGAAAAGTCAAGGATTTTCGTATCCCCACCAACAGCACGATGATACGTAACAGCAACGTTGTGATAGAAGGTTCTGTCATTCATAAATCCCCCTCACGCATACTGCGCGACATGACGCCCCCCCGTCAGCCAGCAGTCACAGTATACGCACTACAAAAATAAAGACTACACCACCGACTAGAAGCATTAATCTAGTGGTCTATTTCCCGAGGCTCACAATCTGTGGTTCCGTCACCAACGACAAACTACCACCTAACAGGAGGCCGTTAGTCGCACTAATCGGATTTACTAGGTTTCTTTTGACAAATCAGTCACACTTTATTTGAAAAAGTGTTGTTTTTTAATATTCAGCAGCAACAGTTCTTGTAAATTCTTTAGTTCTTTTCTTCCATTAAGAAAAATTGAGGCATAAATAAGGCTTCTTTTTTTTCTGGCAGTTCTTTGAGCCAATCAGGCTGTGAAGTTGTGGTTTTGTTGGTGCTTTCCATCTTTGCCCAAGTTGCTCATTTCTAATATTTGAATTATTGTGTGTCTTTTGTCCCTCTGGTTTCCCATGGCAACAAGTAGAAAACCCATAATCCCGGCTTTAAACTTAGAGGCAACTTTTCCTCTTGGGGCTTTTCTTGTCGTGTTCTGAAGCTTTGAATCCGAGGTACCTCGTTGCTGCGTGAGTGGCCCTCATAGTTTCTCCGAGCTCTGCGATTGGGACTCGGGGTTCTTTGGCGCTTCCTCCTCGTCCTCGGCGCCCACCACTCCCTGGAAGTCGTGGTCATACTCTGGGTCGGGCAGCTGCAGCGTGTTGGCGTGCGGACTGGGTGAGCGTTGGCATTGGTACCGAGCCAGGCCTCGCCTTCGCCTTCCCAAGGCCTTGGGGCTCGGCAGGCTTCGGACCGACGCCTTCGACCCTTGCCTGGAGAACTGGAGGGAGAACTGGCGCCTCCGCGGCCGGGTCGGTGGGCGACTCGTCCAACGGAATTCCTTCGGTCCCAACTGGGTGGGGGAGCAGCAAACCGCGTAGCCATTCCTGGAAGTACAAAGAATATTACCAAATCTAAGAGGTCACTGTTTATTTTGGTAACCCCACTTTCTCAAAACAGCAATATGAGGGTTTCATTGAGACCAGATTTGGACCTAAAAAGACAGAAGTGACAACACCGACTTACTGGGATGCATCCAAACCCGATGCCTCTTCAGAAGGGGAAGGGTCCCGTCCGTTTGGTGGTTTTGCCGCAGCACCGTTGTCAGAAAAATAAACGGACAACGGCGGACTGATGACGAGCCGGGGAAAGACAGTCGAGGGCGGGCTTTCAGGAGAGGGAGGGTTGCTGCCCACCTCCCTTAAGGTGGACAGGGTGTCCAAAGCAGCGGAGGGTAGACCCACGTCCTCCAAACCTGGATTTACCCTGGATGGATCGACGGGTATGAAAGCGAAAGACTGACCGTTAATACGGTCAAGTAGAATTTAAATCAACCGATGTTGGCAAATTGAGTGAAACTGAACTTGAGGTCTGAGAAGAAGCTTCCTGTTGCACCACTGCTGTGGCGTTTGAAGATGGGTCGAGCAGATTGGAGCTCAGGAGGCTCCTGAACACTCAGCAACCGCCGGACGCGACGCAGAACCTGCCGAACAGCCACCATGTGATTGTCGAAACAATGATAGAGCCCCACCCTCCCCCAAGGCCGTACAAGTCTTTCTTTTACCGTTACCTCGTTACCATGTTTAAGTTTGTATGATCTTCATCAGTCTGTGGTAGCATTCGACTAATATTTGATGAATTGAATAATGAATGGAAGCTGTAGGAGAACAGTACAAGCAAAGAAATCCCTGCGGTGGAGCTTTGTAAATGAAGTAGCAAGTGGCGGTAACCACACCGAAAAGTATTATTGCCTCCCTCCATGAATGAACTGAAGACATTTTCCATATTTTCCACTCAGTTAACAAGCGCTTGTACAGGGTTTAAAAGTGAAAACAGAAATGCTTTACCGACTCTTGGCGCCCGGCCAAAACCGACTCCTGGTGCCGTGGGCGACTGTCGCTGACCTCAGTCTCGTCAAACTGCAGGATGTTGGACAGTCTGGATGAGACATCAGACGAAAGATTTCTATAACGTAGGCGAAGAGGCCGTCCTGTCGAGGATAATCGTCATGTAGATTATATTACGGATTATCATAAGTAAACACTGGCTCCCCGGGCAACAACCGCCCAGGGATCCAGAACTGGTTTCAAGCCATCGGCTCGCTGGGCTGAATTGTGCGACTCTTAGCATGTGTGCGTGTTGACCCCATGTCGGTGGTGGAGCCGAGGAAGGACGGGATGCAGTAGTCCGCGGCCGCCAGCGTGTACGGCGGGCGCGCCTCGCAGTCGTTCCAGTACATGTCTTTGGTCATGGGAGGCAGGTTCATGTGCATCTCGTCTACGGCAAGCAGGGACACCTGGAGGGACAGGTGAACAGGAAGGGACAACGATGGGAGGACTTTACCCTGGGTTCCGCGGTTCTCCAGAAATGAGTAAATGTTTTCTTTTCACTGTGTTTAGTCGGATCAAGAGAATTTAAAATCCAACGAGATGACTTATGTTCTTATCTTCACCCAACAAAACGGCCCCCCATACACGTAATGTGCAGTATACGTGTCACATGACATTGCGTCCTGTGATCGGCCCACCTGGAGGTTCCTGTCGATGATCCAGTTGGCTTCGAAGTCGTCGTCGTCCTCTCCGAACGGGTTGATCAGCTGCTCTGCTACCTGAGCACACGGAACAGATCCGCCAGACGCGTCTTTTGTTACTCACGTCTGCAGGAGGAACCGACGGCCTCAGACAGGAAGTCAGGAGAAAACACTGCCGCCAAGTTCAGGTAAAATAAGGGATTTGTTAAGTTTGGGAGACAAAACTAAATATTTATGTTTGGGAAATGAAGGCGCTGGCTTGGATCAACAGAAGTACTTTGCTATGTTTAGACATTAAAAGTACTTGGTTCCGTTTAGGCAACCAACAACCAACCAAAGTACTCGGTGTACCTTCAGCCAGCCGGAGTAGAAGAAGAACTGCAGCAGCGTGAAGACGGGCACGTATAGGTCGAGGTCGTGTCCATGGTAACCCTGCGCCGGGTCGAGGAACTGACGTCCAATCAGACAAGCGAAGAAGAAGGTGTAGACAGCGAGCGTGACGACCTGGAGAGAGAGAGACAGGTTCCTCTCAGCGGGGGAGGAGCTCTCATTCAGTCACGGAGACGATGTCATCCGTCTTCCACTTGTTGGTGTGAGAATGTCTGTCGAAGATGAGACCTGCGTGTAGACGAGCGGGACGCCGACCCAGTCGTATCCAAAGAGCGTGGAACACCACGTCCTGAAGTGGTTCATCTCCTGGGGACAAAGAGCGGTTCAGCCTCACCATGTGTCACATTACCTTCATGTTCCTGGTTCATGTTGTTCACCGCTAACGAGGGTTTCCACTGGGGTCAATAGGGGGGGACACGTTGTACTTTGTCTGACAGGAGGTACATGTTGTACTTTGACAGAGGAGGTGCATGTTGTACTTTGTCTCACAGGATGTCTGAAGGTACATGTTGTACTTGGTCTGACAGGAGGTACATGTTGTACTCTGTTTGACAGGATATCTAGAGGTAGTATTCACGTTGAGGAGGTTCTGCAGGTCGATGCTGTCCTGGATGCGTCCTTCCTGTCGCGCTTTGGACGCCAGGTTGGAGAACCAGACGACGGGGATCCAGTACTTCAGGTGAGGAGATCGGATGTTCTCAAACACCTTCCGCTCCTCTGCAGTCATGAAGCCTGCAGGTGGGTGAATGAGACCAGTCATCAGTATATCAGGGCTTGGTCTTACTTCAGATGGTCAACGATGAAGACAAGCAAAAATCAAGAAGATGGAAACAGCAAACGAGTAATTGTCAATGGTCATGGCTGAAATAAAGCTGAGCTCATGGCTCTCACATCTCGTACATTTTCCACTGATGCATTGCCAAATTATTCCCAAATGTTAATGTCGAGCGGAAATCCGACTTGATTAAATCTCTTTGCAAAAACAGGTTCATCATGATCAGCTTGGCTCTAATTGGCTTTTAACGAGCCAAAATCCCCCCGGCCGGATCAGACATTTACAGGGAGGAGCAGAAGGAGGCGAGAAGGAAGCTGAAGCCCGTCTGACCGTCATCATTTCACAACTACTCTAATGCCCGAGCTCAGCGATGAGGTACTTTAACCTCTCACCTGCCTCCACCACGTGGTCCATGGTGGGGAAGCGCTTGCAGACGGCGGTGCTGACGGAGCGGAAGATGAGCAGCGACGTCAGGTTGACGTAGCGCACCAGAGTGCGGCGCAGCAGGCGGCCGTACTCGTCTTTACCCCGAACACAGCTGGAAGAAAGACTTCTCTCTGAGTTCCTACGCACCTTGAACGTACCACCAGAACAGGGGCAGTGGAGGAGGGGCTTTACCCAGTTAAAAGTATCAATACCATCAAGTATTACCAGCGAAATGTACTTAAGGTATCGAGTACTCGCTATTCATTTGGTGTTTTTCAGTTTGCATCACGGAGCCTTTAAGGGGCCAAAATCTGTTATTTTTATTGGGAGGAAAAAACAGTTGAATCGCACGAGGATCCGCGCTCAGTGCGCGAAGCTCCAATGAACCAAAGTCCACGGACGGAGTCATGTGACCTGCAGGGGGTGGAGACTCACCTGTGGAATGGAGTCATGTGACCTGCAGGGGGTGGAGACTCACCTGTGGAATGGAGTCATGTGACCTGCAGGGGGTGGAGACTCACCTGTGGAATGGAGTCATGTGACCTGCAGGGGGTGGAGACTCACCTGGAGATGAGGACCATGAGTCGGTCCGGCCACGGCAGGTTAACGAACTGATGCCACCAGCGGTTCACCACCAGAGTGACGTAGAAGCCTGAGACAGAGGAAGTCCGATTAATCTGCATTTATTCTCGATTCATTGTTGACGGGAAGTCGTTTTCTGCAGAAACAAAGTGTTCTGTGACTGTGAATCAGATACAAACAACTATCCAGCTTTTAGCCTCTGAGCCACTAATGATCCGACTCCATTAGCAGGCCGCTCTCTCCCCCTCTCCCCCTCTCTCCCCCCCTCTCCCCCCTCTCTCTTACTACATTAATGCAGTCTTTTTGAAATAAACTTCCATCTTAACAGTAAACACATTAGTTGATTTTATATTTAAATACGCAAAGTCACTGAAGCTGTCTGATAAATATAATTCAGTAAAATAACCAACGAGGAGGAGAATAAAGGTAGTAAAGTGAACGTACTGCTCTCTGGGGTTGAGCCTTTTTCTCAGAGGACTAAAATTAACCTGACGCGTCGTGTGTTTATTAGTAACACAGCAACTGTGAATCTGACCAATGTGTAATCACGGGCCGGATAATGACATCATCAGGTTGTTGTCTTCAACAGACGTTGAGAATCACAGTCTCTATGTGTATGCACGAGTAACCGTAGCAACAGCATTTCATTATTACGATTCATTATTAATTATGTAATGATTTGAGTCCCTTGTCATGACCCGCCCTGCTCTCTGTTACCGTGGCAACTAATCCTACTCCTCTCGCCATAACCAACCTGGACAGAGGCCGAGTGGGGGACATTTTTAAACCCGGCTGTGAGACTAATGTTAATAAAAACACCACTTGTTAGTTTTCATCATCATTTTCTGTAATATTTTAACCTGCAAATATTGCTTTTAATTATGTCATACAAACATTTGAAACCTTAAATTGTTTAATCCTCTTTATTAAAGGATCCATGTATTTATTTATTTGTGTACTTCTTTATTAATATATCTATGTACGGGCTAATTCAGCAGCATAAGCAGTACAGAAATACAATAAAATCAATCAAGTAAATCAACAACAGCATATTGAGCGAGAGTCCTGGTTCAGGCAACAAAACAAGGTGTGAATTCATGAAGGGACTTTTTTAAGAGACGTACCGAGGACGAAGGTGACGGGAATCTGTTCGGCGTATTTATCGCAGTACATCGAGAGCTTCTCGAACAATCTCTTCTGATGGTCGGCGAGGACCAGCCTGTAGAGGACAGAAGCACATTTAGAACAATTACACCATTAGACATACAGCCCACCCCACCACCCCCTAAGTGTTGTACCTGCTTCATCTGAACTTCACTGGTTCAACGCGAGGTGAGGTCAAACATTCACGTTTAATAGCTGCATTCTCTGTAGTGACCAGCAGGGGGCGACTCCTCTGCTCCCATAGACGTCTATGAGGAAATTACTCTACTTCTCTGTAGTGACCAGCAGGGGGCGACTCCTCTGCTCCCATAGACGTCTATGAGGAAATGACTCTACTTCTCTGTAGTGACCAGCAGGGGGCGACTCCTCTGCTCCCATAGACGTCTATGAGGAAATTACTCTACTTCTCTCTTGATTTATTCCCTCAGTAAACATTGTAAACATGAGTTTATGTCTCAGTCTCTAGTTTCTTCAACACAACATGATGTTCATTTAGTGAATTATGGTCCAGAATCAAACAGACCATAAAGCAGGGGACGCTTTAGGGCGGGGCTACATGATTGACAGGTCTCTAATAGACCCTAAAGCAGGGGATGCTTTAGCTTAGTGGGCATTTTGCCTCTTCCTGCACAGTGACATTCATGTATTTCATGCATTGCTTAAATTGTGAAAATAAATAAAAACGGGGCTACTGACCTTCCTCACATTAATAAATTACGTTTTCCACCATATGACATGTTTTATCATATCCTCCAATAGTTTGCATTTAAATTCCGTATTTTCTTCTGTAGACTGAAATGAAGAAGAGGAAGGCTCTTGTGAGTGGAGGAAGCACGCACCTGTAGACCACGCTGAGTCCGGTGTAGAGCGCGAGGAACACCACGAACTCCCGGTACAGCAGCTTGTAGATGCTCCCGCGCCACCGGAGCAGCAGCCGGTGGAAGCTGAAGAAAGTGGCGTTGGCCACTTTGCTGGAATACGTGACGGTCATCGCGGGCCGACCTACGGGAGAAAGTCCCGTTAGATCCACTGTGACGTCACCGGACGACCCGAGGAGCCGTCGTTATTCTGGGAGCGCACTCACAGAAAGCTCCTGCTCTCCTGGGGGGCTTCAGCCGAATGCAGACCAACCCCCACGTGCGCGTCCAGAGTGGTATCGATGAGCCGCACGCAGGCATCATTCGACTGTGTGCGCGCGCGCGCGCGTTAGCATAGCATAGGCAGCAGTGGAGGTAAACACTTATAAAAAGAATCGCAGTCAGCAACAACGTGACGTCACGCTCGACCAATCACAGAAATGGTCATTTAAAGAAGTGAACGGCGTTTATCTGTACTCATTAAATCAGAATCAAATGCAATGTGTTGACTTTTTTTTAACTAAAGAGAAGTTAAAGCTCATTATTCAGTCAATGTGTTGTTGAGCAACATCTAGTGGCTTTAAAGGAACAGTTCAACATTTTATATGAAATATTCTTATTCTCTTTGTTATCATCGCTTTTTATACGTCGAGTAATTTAATGTATTGTCTAAACTTTACAGTTGTTGTTTTTTTGTTTTACTTAAAACTGTGCTTTGAAATGTTCATGTTTTTTGTTGTTGTTACTTTGAAAAGACTAAAATAAGTAAAGGTGGTTTATGTTGAAGTACAGATTTCGCTGTTTTTATATATTGTTAGGGATGTGCCTAATAATGAAATAGTGTATGATTAAAATCGCTGGTGTTACTAGTTGTGTAGTGTCTCACACTTATAACAAAAATAAAAACATTGAAACAAAGAGTTACATAAACGGATTTGGTCATTTTAGTGCAGCGTAAATAAAACAGAGTGAGACATCTAACAATGAAACATTTTTGAGATTGAAGGTTTTAAATTGGAAAAGTATTTATTTAGTAGTCAGCCTTCATGCACGCTCTTACTTTAGTGCAGAACAAAAAGGAGTGAGACGTCCTCTCTTCCGGTTTTTGTTTCCCACGCGCATGCGCAGATCGTCTCTGAGAGTGCCATCCATGAAGCGGACGCCGACCATATAGATGTGGCTTCCCCGTCAATCGGCACTGCGCTGCGGTCGGTTTGGCGTCTGGTGCGGGCGACGTTTGGGTGAAGTCAGCCGCTCTCAGACCAGTGGCGAGGCCCCGCCCCGCAGGCAGTGCATGGCGGTAAACTCAAGAGGGGACACACGGAGACCCAGCAGCATTGGAAGAGCCACCAATAGTCGGTAAAACAACACACTTCCTTGTTCTTATTAATATGAGCGACGCTTGGTATTTATAGGCAGCCGCCCGCCATGATTACGGCGACATTTAGGGTTTAGCATCAGTGTTAGCTCAGTGGCTAGGTAGCTAACAAGCCAGCTAACGAGGTGATTCCATTCAGCGACGGTTTCTTCCACATTGTCCAATCAGATGACTTGGGAGGCGGGACTTGGTGGTGACGACCTGACAACTGGCGGAGTCTCTGGATAATATGAGTTGTTTTGAAAGAATGATATTGTACCATGAAAAAAATAAGTTAGTAAAGTGAATGTTTATTTAACCTTTTAATTGGCTAGTTTCATTTTTTACACCCCCATGTCTTTATTTCTACTTGTATAGTTTCATTTCACTTTTCCAAAACCCTTGTTACACACAATAGATGTATCGATTTTACGTCAGTTTGTAAATTGGTACTTGATCAGCCTCCTGAATGTCGATCATCCCAAAGTTGTGCTTTATTTGAGTAAACACCTGGCCGACTTCCTGTCGTCGCTCCGCGTGCGCAGCAGCGCCATGCCGTCCAACGTGGAGATTAAAGCCAAAGTGAGCGACCCGACGCGCTTCGCTGAGAAGGCCGCCGAGCTCAGCCAATCAGAGGGCACCATCATCAGACAGCACGACACGTTCTTCAACTGCAGCCACGCGCGACTGAAGCTGAGGGACTTCATGGTAGTGTGTGTGTGTGTGTGTGTGTGTGTGTGTGTGTGTGTGTGTGTGTGTGTGTGTGTGTGTGTGTGTGTGTGTGTGTGTGTGTGTGTGTGTGTGTGTACACCGTGGCCTACAACTGACTCATTGATTGTTTGTTTGTCAGAACGGGACGGGTCAGCTGATCTTCTACGAGCGTCCCGACACCGACGGACCCAAACTGTCCCGGTACTCCATCAGTCCGACCAGCGACCCGCTGAGTCTCCGGGTAAAACAGCCCGAGCGAGTGTGCACGGCCACGCAGCGCCTTTCATTACAGCCGGACACATTTCTCAACGCTTAGGTCACTTTTTCAAACCTCTTCACACAGTGAGCACAACAGAAGTACATGTGGGCTAAACTGAGGATCCATTATCGTGGCTTTGGCACAGAATGCGTTCAATCACTACATCTTTCACATTTTATAATTTCATTTCTCGCTCCGACAAAACAACCGACAACTCTGTGTAGCTGCAGGCCAGTTTGCACATGTGTTCAAAACAATAACGTAATGCAACGCTGAAGGTCTCCTTGCGTTCCTGCATGATCTCTATGGACGTTGTGCTGGGTGAGCAAAGGGACGCAGAGAGAAGACATCAGCCAACATTTATACTCGTATGGGACAATGTGGCGTTTCACCGTCCCAGAATGGTGTCACGTTTCCTCCCACCTTACTCTCCATTCCTCAACCCCATAGAGGGATTCTGTCCCTCATGGAGGTGGACGGTTCATGACCACCACCCACATGATCAAATGTCCCTCCTGGATGCCTGGACATATCAGCAGGAGACGGCCAGGGATGATCAGGCATGGATCGGGGATGGATCAGGGATGGATCAGGCATAGATCGGGGATGGATCAGGGATGGATCAGGGATGGATCAGGCATGGATCAGGCATGGATCAGGGATGATCAGGCATAGATCAGGGATGATCAGGCATAGATCAGGCATAGATCGGGGATGGATCAGGCATAGATCGGGCATGGATCGGGCATAGATCAGGGATGGATCAGGCATGGATCAGGCATGGATCAGGGATGGATCAGGCATGGATCAGGGATGGATCAGGCATGGATCGGGGATGGATCAGGGATGGATCAGGCATGGATCAGGCATGGATCAGGCACGGATCAGGGATGTCAGAAGGTTCTGTCCCAGGTGTGTTGACCTGATGACATGAGATGATGTGGATGAGAAGCTGTGGCCGAATAGATCAGCATCACTACTGTATCTGTACCAGTGGATGGTGTCCTTACATATTCTTGTGTTTTAGAATTACTCCGTGCAAACAAATAAAAAGTGAATAAAGGACATGAAATATAGTGAAGCATTCTGCATCATGTCTGATTCATTCCAGTAACATTTATTCCAGTGAATCATAAACAGAGACGTGTCCTTGTTTTACACAAGAAAACATTGTATAAGCTTCATGTTGTTAGTGTTTGTCAGGTCGTTGTGTTGTGGGTGACAAAGTGTGTTTGTTGGCTCAACCTGTTCTGGTAGAATGAGTTGATTTGAGACACGAATGAAGTGTTTTAGTGCATTTTGAATGTGAAATGAACTGATGAGGCGAACGTTGGTTACAGAACTGTGAAGAGTTTAGAAAAAGTGACCTAAGTGTTGAGAAATGTGTCCTAGCGGCTGTAAAAACCGGTGTGTGTGTGTGTGTGTGTGTGTGTGTGTGTGTGTGTGTGTGTGTGTGTGTGTGCGTGTGTGTGTAGGCTGTGCTGTCAGGCGCTCTGGGGGTTAAAGGTGAAGTGCGGAAGGAGCGGCGGCTGTTTGTGGTCGGTCAGACCAGAATCCACCTCGACGTGGTGGAAGGACTCGGGAACTACATGGAGCTGGAGGTCACACACACACACACGCACACACACACACACCTGAACCACACACAACCCTGACATTTTACAGACTAAATAATTAAATGAAAACAGCACAATCAAGAATAAAATTATGTCCAACCTGGATGAAGTATTTAAATATAAAAGATATTAATATTATATTAGCAGCTTAAATATTGTTTTCATTAAAGCACATTTATCAGGTCATGTGATAAACGTTGCATATGATAATTGTCTCACTGTTGTGAGAAAGTCATGAACTGGGTTCTGATGTCACAAGACGCGTAAAACATGAAGAAGCGTCACGTGTTGGTGAATATTAAACCTTTTGTTAAAGCTGCAGAGGAAATAACAATGAGGCCCGATGGTCAACAACATGTTTGTTTGTTTGTTGGTTCAGGTGGTGATGCGTCCGCAGCAGACGGTTGAAGACGGGCAGCAGGTCGGTTCTTTAAAACATTCAAATCTCACCTGTCCAGGTCGCCGCGTGTTTCTGCGTCTTTACGCGTCGACGCACTGGTTTCACTTCCTGGTTGTAAAGTCGTGCGTGTGTTGCAGAGCGATTCACCTCCAGAACAACAGGTGGAGTCACGTGTTCTGTTGAAGACGACCTAGAGAGTCACGTCTATTTATTTATTTGTTTATTTATGTACCATAGACTTTATTGCCCCGTGCATCCACACTGCTGCTTTTCATCACGGACACATTTGTCCCGTATTTTCCTCCACGACTTTGTTCCTCTCGACCGGCAAACCGCCGTTTGCGGCGATCTTCCTCCGTGAATCCAACCCGCTTCTAAACCCGCCAATGACGGCTCGTACAAGCGCTCATATTTACGCATTTCTTCCCACAAAAGTTCTTAAATCTGATCCGTTCTCTCGTAAACATCCTTCGTTTTAATAACGGCCGTATCGGGTTGTGAAAGCGGAGATGTGACGTAAAGGACGTAGTCAGCGGACCGATCGCAGCCTGGTGCTGCGGGAGGCTGCGCTGCTTGCGTCGTTATCGACGGAAGCCTAGAAAAATGTCTCCACACTCTCAAGGACGCGAGGAGGCGTGAAAAGCGACGCAGACGCACGGGGGTCTTGCGTCTGCGTCGCCCTGAAAAGGCAGAAGCATAAACTTATCTGTGTCGTATTAGCATTTAAAAGTACAAACTTTATTAGGCTTTCTTACTATTTATTATTTGACCATTTCTTTTACTATTATGTTATTGTGATAATGTAACATTGTAGAGTTTAACGTCCCGTATTGTTTGTACTGTGTCTGTGCAGGTGGCCGAGGAGCTGATGGAGCAGCTGGGCGTCTCCACGGAGAGCCTGGTGACGGGGGCCTACGTGGACCTGCTGCTGAAGGGACACACAGAGACATGAAGCCAACACACTTAGTCTTCACGGTACCTCAGAGAACTGATCCGAGATCGGAGGCGATTTGTTGACTTTACATTTAGTTTGTTTGTGTAAAGTGTAAATAAAGGAAGTCAAACAGCAGGTTTGTGTGTGAATGGATTCAAACCGCACAAAGTAACACAAGTCATTCAAGCGGAGATACAGTGACAGACGGGTTCTGACATCAGGCCGTCTGGGTTCCGAAGCGGATCGGCGCTCAAACCGTCTGCTTAGTTTGAACCAGACGTCAACAATCGTCACCCAAACCTGAAGAGAGTGACGGCTGCAATGTGATGGAATGTGTTTCATTAAGGATGCACCCGTCCACATTTTGTCACTTCCAATCCGATCCCGATACCTAAATTTGGATATCGGCCGATACAGATAATATTCCGATACCAGAGCTGTGTTTGCAAAACGGGAAATCCTGTTAACAGAAAAAATTCTGAAAACAAATTTGAAACTAAGGGTTTCAGATTGATTGTCATGTCAATATTTATTTAATTTCATGAATGTCAAAGACTTATTTTTAATAAGTCTTAAAATTTGTGACACAAAAAAGTGCACGCACACACACACACTTGACACACAGTCTCACTCACTCTCTCACACACACACACACACACACACACACACACACACACACACACACACACACACACACACACACACACACACACACACACACAATACGTTTTAAAACAGTGTGCATCAGAACAGCACTTAAGATGACCTGGAATAAACTAAACACCAGAGTCAAACTATTTCTGCTCTCTGCAGTTAGACGATTCCTTTTTTCATCCACGGTATTGGCTGCCGTGCTAAACAGACTAGCCTCAGTGCTATCCTGCTAGCCTGCTAGTCTGCTATCCTGCTAGCCTGCTAGTCTGCTATCCTGCTAGTCTGCTAGTCTGCTATCCTGCTAGCCTGCTAGTCTGCTATCCTGCTAGTCTGCTAGTCTGCTATCCTGCTATCCTGCTAGTCTGCTAGTCTGCTATCCTGCTATCCTGCTAGTCTGCTAGCTGGCTGCAAACTGTGGAATGTATTCCTGAACGGAGGCGCGGCTCAATGAGACAGTTATGAGACACGCTCAGGAAATCCATTCCACAGTTTGCAGCCAGCTAGCAGGCTAGCAGGCTAGCAGACTAGCAGGCTAGCAGGCCAGCAGGCTAGCAGACTAGCAGACCAGCAAGCTAGCAGACCAGCAGGCTAGCAGACTAGCAGGCTAGCAGGCCAGCAGACTAGCAGACTAGCAGACCAGCAGACCAGCCGACTAGCAGGCTAGCAGACTAGCATACCAGCAGACTAGCATACCAGCAGACCAGCAGGCTAGCAGACCAGCAGGCTAGCAGACTAGAAGGCTAGCAGACCAGAAGGCGGGGATCCCTTTTGGAGTCATTTCAGCAGACGACGTTAAAGCGCAGACATAGCTGATTGATATCGGAAAACTCCAAAGGTTGTATCGGAAAATCCGATACCCGAATTTCTCTGGTACCGATGCTGGATCGGATCGGCCCATCCCTAGTCATCATCAGAGCATAGTAATAGAACCCAAGTCCTTTCCAACCCTTTCTTGTAACTTAATTACACCTGCTCATTCATTCCCAGCTGCTTCTCATCTCGTCATCCTCTTTTCCCCTCACCGGTTCCTACTCCCCTAGTTAGACTCTGTATTTCTAGCCTACCTCTTCCCCTTGTTCTCTGAGTATTATCTACACACCTGTATGCTGTCCTGTGTCTCCTGCCTTCTTCTGCCAGCGCAAAGTGAAGCTTTCTGAACCAGTGAAGCTTTTCAGCCAATTGTATCGGAAAAAGGTTCATTCATTCAGTGCATCGCAAACTCTATGATGCGTCTGCTGTTGAGGACTTGTAGTGCATCTGTTCTGAATGGCCTACCAGTATATTTTGTCCCGGTCTCTGTGGGTTGAACATGATTAGGAAAAGTTGAACCAATAAACCATCTAATAAATACATGGATTCCAATATGAATAAAGGATATAATTATGATGTCACTATGATGCCCCAGTTAGCGACATCATGATGTGATAAATGTGATAAGTAATAGTAAAATCTAAACGGATAGAATGTAAATCTAAATAAAGCGTGAATTTAGTACTCATGAGTGTGTATATGTACATATATACACGGGTATATATAGTAGTAGTAAAATCTAAGTGGGTAGAATGTAAATATAAGTAAAGGGTAGATTAGGTACGTGTGCTACATGTTTATCAACTTACCTAGCGTCGGCTTGTCTGTTGGAATCCTGCGCCGCGTCGGATGACCCTTCTTCGGCGGATGACCCTTCTTCGTCGGAGCATGGGAGTGCGGCGAGCCACTCTCCTTCTCCTGGCGGGGAGGTAGCGGGATCCAGTTCTGCGAGGCATCGTTGATAAACTAAATCCTGATGGCAGCAGGGGTTCTATTACTATGCTCTGATGATGACTCTTTGCGATGTCACTCATGATGTCACCATCGTCACCATAATGATGTCACTGATGATGTCGTTAACCGTCACATCATGATGAAGATGTCACTAACTAAAGCATCACGCCGACATCATAATTATGACGGCACTAACAGAGACACAGTGGAATCATAAAGTAACCATGACGACCTCCGGTGACATCATGATGACACCTGACAATCAGAGGAGGCTCCGGCTATCACCTTGGCACAGTGACATCATTATGATGTTCAGATATAAACACTATAGACGCCGATGGACGACGCCGATGGACGACCACGACGACGATGATGATGGATGACGACGCCGATGGACGACGCCGACGATGGACGACGCCAAATAAACTTGCCTTGCCTTATATCTGATAGTGGTTATATCTGATAGTAGTTGACTCTTTGATGACTCTTTGTGATGTCACTCATGATGTCACAGTTAGTGACATCACATTTATCACATCATGATGTCGCTAACTGTGACATCATGAGTGACATCACAAAGAGTCATCATCAGAGCATAGTAATAGAACCCAAGTTCAACCCAAGTGGTATCCCTTATAAAGGTCAATCCAGGCAGATACATCCCTACTAGGTCATATCGTAACTTATATTCCTACTATAAATTATATATTTATAGTATGGCGTATCTGATACGATATATCTACTAGGGTTTGTATCTGCTGATGCATGATGACACCTGACAATCAGAGGAGGCTCCGGCTATCACCTTGGCACAGTGACATCATTATGATGTTCAGATATAAACACTATAGACGCCGATGGACGAAGACGATGTACGACGCCGATGGACGACGCCGACGACGCCGACGATGGATGACGACGATGGACGACGACGATGGATGACGACGCCGATGGACGACGCCGATGGACGACGACGACGCCGATGGACGACGCCGATGGACGACGCCGATGGACGACGACGATGATGATGGATGACGACGCCGATGGACGACGACGATGATGATGGATGACGACGCCGATGGACGACGACGATGATGATGGATGACGACGCCGATGGACGACGCCGATGGACGACCACGACGACGATGATGATGGATGACAACGCCGATGGACGACGCCGACGCCAAATAAACTTGCCTTGCCTTATATCTCATAGTAGTTATATCTGATAGAGGTTATATCTGATAGTAGTTGACTCTTTGATGACTCTTTGTGATGTCACTCATGATGTCACAGTTAGTGACATCACATTTATCACATCATGATGTCGCTAACTGTGACATCATGAGTGACATCACAAAGAGTCATCATCAGAGCATAGTAATAGAACCCAAGTTCAACCCAAGTGGTATCCCTTATAAAGGTCAATCCAGGCAGATACATCCCTACTAGGTCATATCGTAACTTATATTCCTACTATAAATTATATATTTATAGTATGGCGTATCTGATACGATATATCTACTAGGGTTTGTATCTGCTGGTGGTTAGATCTAATGGGAGGAGTTCGGGGTAACTATGGAGAAGGACTTTCGGTCGGCACCAAAGTGTTTTTGGAAGACCATCCGGCACCTCAGGAGGGGGAAACGGGGAACCATCCAAGCTGTGTACAGTAAGGATGGGACCCTGTTGACCGCGACTGAGGAGGTTATCGGGCGGTGGAAGGAACACTTTGAGGAACTCCTGAATCCAACTACTACGCCCTCTGTGGTGGAGGCGGAGCTGGAGGCGGAGGAGGGATCATCGTCAATTAGCCTGGTGGAAGTCACTGAGGTAGTCAAACAACTCCGCAGTGGCAAAGCCCCGGGGATTGATGAGATCCGTCCAGAGATGCTAAAGGCAATGGGTGTTGGGGGGTTGTCTTGGATGACACGCCTCTTCAACATTGCGTGGAAGTCTGGGACAGTGCCAAAAGAGTGGCAGATCGGGGTGGTGGTACCCCTCTTTAAAAAGGGGGACCAGAGAGTGTGTGCCAATTACAGGGGTATCACACTACTCAGCCTCCCGGGTAAAGTCTACTCTAAGGTGCTGGAAAGGAGGGTTCGGCCGATAGTCGAACCAAGGATTGAAGAGGAACAATGCGGTTTTCGTCCTGGTCGTGGAACAACGGACCAGCTCTTCACTCTTTCCAGGATCATAGAGGGGGCTTGGGAGTATGCTCAACCAGTCTACATGTGTTTTGTGGACTTGGAGAAGGCGTATGACCGGGTCCCCCGAGAGATACTGTGGGAGGTGCTGCGGGAGTACGGGGTGAGGGGGTCCTTGCTTGGGGCCATCCAATCCTTGTACGCCCAAAGCGAGAGCTGTGTTCGGGTGCTCGGCAGTAAGTCGAAGGCGTTTCCGGTTGGGGTTGGCCTTCGCCAGGGCTGCGCCTTGTCACCAATCTTGTTTGTGGTCGTCATGGACAGGATATCGAGGCGTAGTCGGGGGGAGGAGGGTCTACAGTTCGGGGGGCTGCGGATCTCATCGCTGCTTTTTGCAGATGATGTGGTCCTGATGGCATCTTCCGTCTGTGACCTCCAACTCTCACTGGAGCGTTTCGCAGTCGAGTGTGAAGCGGTCGGGATGAGGATTAGCACCTCTAAATCTGAGGCCATGGTTCTCAGCAGGAAACCGATGGATTGCCTACTCCAGGTAGGGAATGTGTCCTTACCCCAAGTGAAGGAGTTCAAGTACCTCGGGGTCTTGTTCACGAGTGAGGGGAAGATGGAGTGTGAGTTTGGCCGGAGAATAGGAGCAGCGGGGGCGGTATTGCACTCGCTTTACCGCACCGTTGTGAAGAAAAGAGAGCTGAGCCGGAAGGCAAAGCTCTCGATCTACCGGTCAATCTTCGTTCCTACCCTCACCTATGGTCATGAAGGATGGGTCATGACCGAAAGAACTAGGTCACGGGTACAAGCGGCCGAAATGGGTTTCCTCAGGAGAGTGGCTGGCGTCTCCCTTAGGGATAGGGTGAGAAGCTCAGCCATTCGCGAGGAGCTCGGAGTAGAGCCGCTGCTCCTTTGCGTCGAAAGGAGCCAGTTGAGGTGGTTTGGGCATCTGGTGAGGATGCCCCCTGGGCGCCTCCCTAGGGAGGTGTTTCAGGCACGGCCAGCTGGGAAGAGGCCCCGGGGAAGACCCAGGACTAGGTGGAGAGATTATATCTCTGCACTGGCCTGGGAACGCCTTGGGATCCCCCAGTCAGAGCTGGTAGATGTGGCCCGGGAAAGGGAAGTTTGGCGTCGTCCATCGGCGTCGTCGTCGTCCATCGTCGTCGTCCATCGGCGTCGTCCATCGGCGTCGTCATCCATCGTCGGCGTCGTCCATCGGCGTCGTCATCCATCGTCGTCGGCGTCGTCCATCGGCGTCGTCATCCATCGTCGTCGGCGTCGTCCATCGGCGTCGTACATCGTCTTCGTCCCTATTAGATCTAACCACCAGCAGATACAAACGACGCCGACGATGGATGACGACGCCGATGGACGACGCCGATGGACGACGCCGATGGACGACGACGATGGACGACGCCGACGCCGATGGACGACGCCGATGGACGACCACGACGACGATGATCATCTACACACCTGTATGCTGTCCTGTGTCTCCTGCCTTCTTCTGCCATCGCAAAGTGAAGCTTTCTGAACCAGTGAAGCTTTTCAGCCAATTGTATCGGAAAAAGGTTCATTCATTCAGTGCATCGCAAACTCTATGATGCGTCTGCTGTTGAGGACTTGTAGTGCATCTGTTCTGAATGGCCTACCAGTATATTTTGTCCCGGTCTCTGTGGGTTGAACATGATTAGGAAAAGTTGAACCAATAAACCATCTAATAAATACATGGATTCCAATATGAATAAAGGATATAATTATGATGTCACTATGATGCCCCAGTTAGCGACATCATGATGTGATAAATGTGATAAGTAATAGTAAAATCTAAACGGATAGAATGTAAATCTAAATAAAGCGTGAATTTAGTACTCATGAGTGTGTATATGTACATATATACACGGGTATATATAGTAGTAGTAAAATCTAAGTGGGTAGAATGTAAATATAAGTAAAGGGTAGATTAGGTACGTGTGCTACATGTTTATCAACTTACCTAGCGTCGGCTTGTCTGTTGGAATCCTGCGCCGCGTCGGATGACCCTTCTTCGGCGGATGACCCTTCTTCGTCGGAGCATGGGAGTGCGGCGAGCCACTCTCCTTCTCCTGGCGGGGAGGTAGCGGGATCCAGTTCTGCGAGGCATCGTTGATAAACTAAATCCTGATGGCAGCAGGGGTTCTATTACTATGCTCTGATGATGACTCTTTGCGATGTCACTCATGATGTCACCATCGTCACCATAATGATGTCACTGATGATGTCGTTAACCGTCACATCATGATGAAGATGTCACTAACTAAAGCATCACGCCGACATCATAATTATGACGGCACTAACAGAGACACAGTGGAATCATAAAGTAACCATGACGACCTCCGGTGACATCATGATGACACCTGACAATCAGAGGAGGCTCCGGCTATCACCTTGGCACAGTGACATCATTATGATGTTCAGATATAAACACTATAGACGCCGATGGACGACGCCGATGGACGACCACGACGACGATGATGATGGATGACGACGCCGATGGACGACGCCGACGATGGACGACGCCAAATAAACTTGCCTTGCCTTATATCTGATAGTGGTTATATCTGATAGTAGTTGACTCTTTGATGACTCTTTGTGATGTCACTCATGATGTCACAGTTAGTGACATCACATTTATCACATCATGATGTCGCTAACTGTGACATCATGAGTGACATCACAAAGAGTCATCATCAGAGCATAGTAATAGAACCCAAGTTCAACCCAAGTGGTATCCCTTATAAAGGTCAATCCAGGCAGATACATCCCTACTAGGTCATATCGTAACTTATATTCCTACTATAAATTATATATTTATAGTATGGCGTATCTGATACGATATATCTACTAGGGTTTGTATCTGCTGATGCATGATGACACCTGACAATCAGAGGAGGCTCCGGCTATCACCTTGGCACAGTGACATCATTATGATGTTCAGATATAAACACTATAGACGCCGATGGACGAAGACGATGTACGACGCCGATGGACGACGCCGACGACGCCGACGATGGATGACGACGCCGATGGACGACGCCGATGGACGACGACGATGGACGACGACGATGGATGACGACGCCGATGGACGACGCCGATGGACGACGACGATGGATGACGACGCCGATGGACGACGCCGATGGACGACGCCGATGGACGACGACGACGCCGATGGACGACGCCGATGGACGACCACGACGACGATGATGATGGATGACGACGCCGATGGACGACGACGATGATGATGGATGACGACGCCGATGGACGACGACGATGATGATGGATGACGACGCCGATGGACGTCCATCGGCGTCGTCGTCGTCCATCGGCGTCCATCGGCGTCGTCGTCCATCGTCGTCGTCCATCGTCGTCGTCCATCGTCGTCGTCCATCGGCGTCGTCCATCGGCGTCATCATCCATCGTCGGCGTCGTCCATCGGCGTCGTACATCGTCTTCGTCCCTATTAGATCTAACCACCAGCAGATACAAACCCTAGTAGATATATCGTATCAGATACGTCATACTATAAATATATAATTTATAGTAGGAATATAAGTTACGATATGACCTAGTAGGGATGTATCTGCCTGGATTGACCTTTATAAGGGATACCACTTGGGTTGAACTTGGGTTCTATTACTATGCTCTGATGATGACTCTTTGTGATGTCACTCATGATGTCACAGTTAGCGACATCATGATGTGATAAATGTGATGTCACTAACTGTGACATCATGAGTGACATCACAAAGAGTCATCAAAGAGTCAACTACTATCAGATATAACCTCTATCAGATATAACTACTATGAGATATAAGGCAAGGCAAGTTTATTTGGCGTCGGCGTCGTCCATCGGCGTTGTCATCCATCATCATCGTCGTCGTGGTCGTCCATCGGCGTCGTCCATCGGCGTCGTCCATCGGCGTCGTCATCCATCATCATCGTCGTCGTCCATCGGCGTCGTCATCCATCATCATGGTCGTCGTCCATCGGCGTCGTCATCCATCATCATCGTCGTCGTCCATCGGCGTCGTCCATCGGCGTCGTCGTCGTCCATCGGCGTCGTCCATCGGCGTCGTCATCCATCGTCGTCGTCCATCGTCGTCGTCCATCGGCGTCGTCCATCGGCGTCGTCATCCATCGTCGGCGTCGTCGGCGTCGTCCATCGGCGTCGTACATCGTCTTCGTCCATCGGCGTCTATAGTGTTTATATCTGAACATCATAATGATGTCACTGTGCCAAGGTGATAGCCGGAGCCTCCTCTGATTGTCAGGTGTCATCATGATGTCACCGGAGGTCGTCATGGTTACTTTATGATTCCACTGTGTCTCTGTTAGTGCCGTCATAATTATGATGTCGGCGTGATGCTTTAGTTAGTGACATCTTCATCATGACCACGTCCATGACGACGCCGATGGACGACGCCGATGGACGACGACGATGGACGACGCCGACGCCGATGGACGACGCCGATGGACGACCACGACGACGATGATCATCTACACACCTGTATGCTGTCCTGTGTCTCCTGCCTTCTTCTGCCATCGCAAAGTGAAGCTTTCTGAACCAGTGAAGCTTTTCAGCCAATTGTATCGGAAAAAGGTTCATTCATTCAGTGCATCGCAAACTCTATGATGCGTCTGCTGTTGAGGACTTGTAGTGCATCTGTTCTGAATGGCCTACCAGTATATTTTGTCCCGGTCTCTGTGGGTTGAACATGATTAGGAAAAGTTGAACCAATAAACCATCTAATAAATACATGGATTCCAATATGAATAAAGGATATAATTATGATGTCACTATGATGCCCCAGTTAGCGACATCATGATGTGATAAATGTGATAAGTAATAGTAAAATCTAAACGGATAGAATGTAAATCTAAATAAAGCGTGAATTTAGTACTCATGAGTGTGTATATGTACATATATACACGGGTATATATAGTAGTAGTAAAATCTAAGTGGGTAGAATGTAAATATAAGTAAAGGGTAGATTAGGTACGTGTGCTACATGTTTATCAACTTACCTAGCGTCGGCTTGTCTGTTGGAATCCTGCGCCGCGTCGGATGACCCTTCTTCGGCGGATGACCCTTCTTCGTCGGAGCATGGGAGTGCGGCGAGCCACTCTCCTTCTCCTGGCGGGGAGGTAGCGGGATCCAGTTCTGCGAGGCATCGTTGATAAACTAAATCCTGATGGCAGCAGGGGTTCTATTACTATGCTCTGATGATGACTCTTTGCGATGTCACTCATGATGTCACCATCGTCACCATAATGATGTCACTGATGATGTCGTTAACCGTCACATCATGATGAAGATGTCACTAACTAAAGCATCACGCCGACATCATAATTATGACGGCACTAACAGAGACACAGTGGAATCATAAAGTAACCATGACGACCTCCGGTGACATCATGATGACACCTGACATCAGAGGAGGCTCCGGCTATCACCTTGGCACAGTGACATCATTATGATGTTCAGATATAAACACTATAGACGCCGATGGACGACGCCGATGGACGACCACGACGACGATGATGATGGATGACGACGCCGATGGACGACGCCGACGATGGACGACGCCAAATAAACTTGCCTTGCCTTATATCTGATAGTGGTTATATCTGATAGTAGTTGACTCTTTGATGACTCTTTGTGATGTCACTCATGATGTCACAGTTAGTGACATCACATTTATCACATCATGATGTCGCTAACTGTGACATCATGAGTGACATCACAAAGAGTCATCATCAGAGCATAGTAATAGAACCCAAGTTCAACCCAAGTGGTATCCCTTATAAAGGTCAATCCAGGCAGATACATCCCTACTAGGTCATATCGTAACTTATATTCCTACTATAAATTATATATTTATAGTATGGCGTATCTGATACGATATATCTACTAGGGTTTGTATCTGCTGATGCATGATGACACCTGACAATCAGAGGAGGCTCCGGCTATCACCTTGGCACAGTGACATCATTATGATGTTCAGATATAAACACTATAGACGCCGATGGACGAAGACGATGTACGACGCCGATGGACGACGCCGACGACGCCGACGACGCCGACGATGGATGACGACGCCGATGGACGACGCCGATGGACGACGACGATGGACGACGACGATGGATGACGACGCCGATGGACGACGCCGATGGACGACGACGACGCCGATGGACGACGCCGATGGACGACGCCGATGGACGACGACGATGATGATGGATGACGACGCCGATGGACGACGACGATGATGATGGATGACGACGCCGATGGACGACGACGATGATGATGGATGACGACGCCGATGGACGACGCCGATGGACGACCACGACGACGATGATGATGGATGACAACGCCGATGGACGACGCCGACGCCAAATAAACTTGCCTTGCCTTATATCTCATAGTAGTTATATCTGATAGAGGTTATATCTGATAGTAGTTGACTCTTTGATGACTCTTTGTGATGTCACTCATGATGTCACAGTTAGTGACATCACATTTATCACATCATGATGTCGCTAACTGTGACATCATGAGTGACATCACAAAGAGTCATCATCAGAGCATAGTAATAGAACCCAAGTTCAACCCAAGTGGTATCCCTTATAAAGGTCAATCCAGGCAGATACATCCCTACTAGGTCATATCGTAACTTATATTCCTACTATAAATTATATATTTATAGTATGGCGTATCTGATACGATATATCTACTAGGGTTTGTATCTGCTGGTGGTTAGATCTAATGGGAGGAGTTCGGGGTAACTATGGAGAAGGACTTTCGGTCGGCACCAAAGTGTTTTTGGAAGACCATCCGGCACCTCAGGAGGGGGAAACGGGGAACCATCCAAGCTGTGTACAGTAAGGATGGGACCCTGTTGACCGCGACTGAGGAGGTTATCGGGCGGTGGAAGGAACACTTTGAGGAACTCCTGAATCCAACTACTACGCCCTCTGTGGTGGAGGCGGAGCTGGAGGCGGAGGAGGGATCATCGTCAATTAGCCTGGTGGAAGTCACTGAGGTAGTCAAACAACTCCGCAGTGGCAAAGCCCCGGGGATTGATGAGATCCGTCCAGAGATGCTAAAGGCAATGGGTGTTGGGGGGTTGTCTTGGATGACACGCCTCTTCAACATTGCGTGGAAGTCTGGGACAGTGCCAAAAGAGTGGCAGATCGGGGTGGTGGTACCCCTCTTTAAAAAGGGGGACCAGAGAGTGTGTGCCAATTACAGGGGTATCACACTACTCAGCCTCCCGGGTAAAGTCTACTCTAAGGTGCTGGAAAGGAGGGTTCGGCCGATAGTCGAACCAAGGATTGAAGAGGAACAATGCGGTTTTCGTCCTGGTCGTGGAACAACGGACCAGCTCTTCACTCTTTCCAGGATCATAGAGGGGGCTTGGGAGTATGCTCAACCAGTCTACATGTGTTTTGTGGACTTGGAGAAGGCGTATGACCGGGTCCCCCGAGAGATACTGTGGGAGGTGCTGCGGGAGTACGGGGTGAGGGGGTCCTTGCTTGGGGCCATCCAATCCTTGTACGCCCAAAGCGAGAGCTGTGTTCGGGTGCTCGGCAGTAAGTCGAAGGCGTTTCCGGTTGGGGTTGGCCTTCGCCAGGGCTGCGCCTTGTCACCAATCTTGTTTGTGGTCGTCATGGACAGGATATCGAGGCGTAGTCGGGGGGAGGAGGGTCTACAGTTCGGGGGGCTGCGGATCTCATCGCTGCTTTTTGCAGATGATGTGGTCCTGATGGCATCTTCCGTCTGTGACCTCCAACTCTCACTGGAGCGTTTCGCAGTCGAGTGTGAAGCGGTCGGGATGAGGATTAGCACCTCTAAATCTGAGGCCATGGTTCTCAGCAGGAAACCGATGGATTGCCTACTCCAGGTAGGGAATGTGTCCTTACCCCAAGTGAAGGAGTTCAAGTACCTCGGGGTCTTGTTCACGAGTGAGGGGAAGATGGAGTGTGAGTTTGGCCGGAGAATAGGAGCAGCGGGGGCGGTATTGCACTCGCTTTACCGCACCGTTGTGACGAAAAGAGAGCTGAGCCGGAAGGCAAAGCTCTCGATCTACCGGTCAATCTTCGTTCCTACCCTCACCTATGGTCATGAAGGATGGGTCATGACCGAAAGAACTAGGTCACGGGTACAAGCGGCCGAAATGGGTTTCCTCAGGAGAGTGGCTGGCGTCTCCCTTAGGGATAGGGTGAGAAGCTCAGCCATTCGCGAGGAGCTCGGAGTAGAGCCGCTGCTCCTTTGCGTCGAAAGGAGCCAGTTGAGGTGGTTTGGGCATCTGGTGAGGATGCCCCCTGGGCGCCTCCCTAGGGAGGTGTTTCAGGCACGGCCAGCTGGGAAGAGGCCCCGGGGAAGACCCAGGACTAGGTGGAGAGATTATATCTCTGCACTGGCCTGGGAACGCCTTGGGATCCCCCAGTCAGAGCTGGTAGATGTGGCCCGGGAAAGGGAAGTTTGGCGTCGTCCATCGGCGTCGGCGTCGTCCATCGTCGTCGTCCATCGGCGTCGTCCATCGGCGTCGTCATCCATCGTCGCCGTCGTCGGCGTCGTCCATCGGCGTCGTCATCCATCGTCGTCGGCGTCGTCCATCGGCGTCGTCATCCATCGTCGTCGGCGTCGTCCATCGGCGTCGTACATCGTCTTCGTCCCTATTAGATCTAACCACCAGCAGATACAAACGACGCCGACGATGGATGACGACGCCGATGGACGACGCCGATGGACGACGACGATGGACGACGCCGACGCCGATGGACGACGCCGATGGACGACCACGACGACGATGATCATCTACACACCTGTATGCTGTCCTGTGTCTCCTGCCTTCTTCTGCCATCGCAAAGTGAAGCTTTCTGAACCAGTGAAGCTTTTCAGCCAATTGTATCGGAAAAAGGTTCATTCATTCAGTGCATCGCAAACTCTATGATGCGTCTGCTGTTGAGGACTTGTAGTGCATCTGTTCTGAATGGCCTACCAGTATATTTTGTCCCGGTCTCTGTGGGTTGAACATGATTAGGAAAAGTTGAACCAATAAACCATCTAATAAATACATGGATTCCAATATGAATAAAGGATATAATTATGATGTCACTATGATGCCCCAGTTAGCGACATCATGATGTGATAAATGTGATAAGTAATAGTAAAATCTAAACGGATAGAATGTAAATCTAAATAAAGCGTGAATTTAGTACTCATGAGTGTGTATATGTACATATATACACGGGTATATATAGTAGTAGTAAAATCTAAGTGGGTAGAATGTAAATATAAGTAAAGGGTAGATTAGGTACGTGTGCTACATGTTTATCAACTTACCTAGCGTCGGCTTGTCTGTTGGAATCCTGCGCCGCGTCGGATGACCCTTCTTCGGCGGATGACCCTTCTTCGTCGGAGCATGGGAGTGCGGCGAGCCACTCTCCTTCTCCTGGCGGGGAGGTAGCGGGATCCAGTTCTGCGAGGCATCGTTGATAAACTAAATCCTGATGGCAGCAGGGGTTCTATTACTATGCTCTGATGATGACTCTTTGCGATGTCACTCATGATGTCACCATCGTCACCATAATGATGTCACTGATGATGTCGTTAACCGTCACATCATGATGAAGATGTCACTAACTAAAGCATCACGCCGACATCATAATTATGACGGCACTAACAGAGACACAGTGGAATCATAAAGTAACCATGACGACCTCCGGTGACATCATGATGACACCTGACAATCAGAGGAGGCTCCGGCTATCACCTTGGCACAGTGACATCATTATGATGTTCAGATATAAACACTATAGACGCCGATGGACGACGCCGATGGACGACCACGACGACGATGATGATGGATGACGACGCCGATGGACGTCCATCGGCGTCGTCGTCGTCCATCGGCGTCCATCGGCGTCGTCGTCCATCGTCGTCGTCCATCGTCGTCGTCCATCGTCGTCGTCCATCGGCGTCGTCCATCGGCGTCATCATCCATCGTCGGCGTCGTCCATCGGCGTCGTACATCGTCTTCGTCCCTATTAGATCTAACCACCAGCAGATACAAACCCTAGTAGATATATCGTATCAGATACGTCATACTATAAATATATAATTTATAGTAGGAATATAAGTTACGATATGACCTAGTAGGGATGTATCTGCCTGGATTGACCTTTATAAGGGATACCACTTGGGTTGAACTTGGGTTCTATTACTATGCTCTGATGATGACTCTTTGTGATGTCACTCATGATGTCACAGTTAGCGACATCATGATGTGATAAATGTGATGTCACTAACTGTGACATCATGAGTGACATCACAAAGAGTCATCAAAGAGTCAACTACTATCAGATATAACCTCTATCAGATATAACTACTATGAGATATAAGGCAAGGCAAGTTTATTTGGCGTCGGCGTCGTCCATCGGCGTTGTCATCCATCATCATCGTCGTCGTGGTCGTCCATCGGCGTCGTCCATCGGCGTCGTCCATCGGCGTCGTCATCCATCATCATCGTCGTCGTCCATCGGCGTCGTCATCCATCATCATCGTCGTCGTCCATCGGCGTCGTCATCCATCATCATCGTCGTCGTCCATCGGCGTCGTCCATCGGCGTCGTCCATCGGCGTCGTCATCCATCGTCGTCGTCCATCGTCGTCGTCCATCGGCGTCGTCCATCGGCGTCGTCATCCATCGTCGGCGTCGTCGGCGTCGTCCATCGGCGTCGTACATCGTCTTCGTCCATCGGCGTCTATAGTGTTTATATCTGAACATCATAATGATGTCACTGTGCCAAGGTGATAGCCGGAGCCTCCTCTGATTGTCAGGTGTCATCATGATGTCACCGGAGGTCGTCATGGTTACTTTATGATTCCACTGTGTCTCTGTTAGTGCCGTCATAATTATGATGTCGGCGTGATGCTTTAGTTAGTGACATCTTCATCATGACCACGTCCATGACGACGCCGATGGACGACGACGATGGACGACGCCGACGCCGATGGACGACGCCGATGGACGACCACGACGACGATGATCATCTACACACCTGTATGCTGTCCTGTGTCTCCTGCCTTCTTCTGCCATCGCAAAGTGAAGCTTTCTGAACCAGTGAAGCTTTTCAGCCAATTGTATCGGAAAAAGGTTCATTCATTCAGTGCATCGCAAACTCTATGATGCGTCTGCTGTTGAGGACTTGTAGTGCATCTGTTCTGAATGGCCTACCAGTATATTTTGTCCCGGTCTCTGTGGGTTGAACATGATTAGGAAAAGTTGAACCAATAAACCATCTAATAAATACATGGATTCCAATATGAATAAAGGATATAATTATGATGTCACTATGATGCCCCAGTTAGCGACATCATGATGTGATAAATGTGATAAGTAATAGTAAAATCTAAACGGATAGAATGTAAATCTAAATAAAGCGTGAATTTAGTACTCATGAGTGTGTATATGTACATATATACACGGGTATATATAGTAGTAGTAAAATCTAAGTGGGTAGAATGTAAATATAAGTAAAGGGTAGATTAGGTACGTGTGCTACATGTTTATCAACTTACCTAGCGTCGGCTTGTCTGTTGGAATCCTGCGCCGCGTCGGATGACCCTTCTTCGGCGGATGACCCTTCTTCGTCGGAGCATGGGAGTGCGGCGAGCCACTCTCCTTCTCCTGGCGGGGAGGTAGCGGGATCCAGTTCTGCGAGGCATCGTTGATAAACTAAATCCTGATGGCAGCAGGGGTTCTATTACTATGCTCTGATGATGACTCTTTGCGATGTCACTCATGATGTCACCATCGTCACCATAATGATGTCACTGATGATGTCGTTAACCGTCACATCATGATGAAGATGTCACTAACTAAAGCATCACGCCGACATCATAATTATGACGGCACTAACAGAGACACAGTGGAATCATAAAGTAACCATGACGACCTCCGGTGACATCATGATGACACCTGACATCAGAGGAGGCTCCGGCTATCACCTTGGCACAGTGACATCATTATGATGTTCAGATATAAACACTATCAGATATAACCACTATCGGTTGTGACATCATGATGTCACATGACAACCGATAGTGTTTATATCTGATAGTAGTTATATCTGAATATCATGATGATGTCACTCATGATGTCACCGGAGGCCGTCATGGTTACTTTATGATTCCACTGTGTCTCTGTTAGTGCCGTCATAATTATGATGTCATTTGGATATCGGCCGATACAGATAATATTCCGATACCAGAGCTGTGTTTGAAAAACAGGAAATCCTGTTAACAGAAAAAATTCTGAAAACAAATTTGAAACTAAGGGTTTCAGATCGATTGTCATGTCAATATTTATTTAATTTCATGAATGTCAAAGACTTATTTTTAATAAGTCTTAAAATTTGTGACACAAAAAAGTGCACGCACACACACACAAACACACACACACACACACACACACACACACACACACACACACAGTCTCACTCGTTCACAAAAACAACAGCACAAATCAAGTAAACTGACTCTTGTATCATGAACAACATGTCAAATATCTGAAGAAAAGTGCAATAAAATAACTGTAAACATCTTACACACTTGACACACAGTCTCACTCACTCTCTCACACACACAATCACACTTACTCTCTCTCACACACA
Organism: Gasterosteus aculeatus; assembly: GCF_964276395.1. NCBI lineage: Eukaryota > Metazoa > Chordata > Actinopteri > Perciformes > Gasterosteidae > Gasterosteus > Gasterosteus aculeatus. The sequence continues at coordinate 35,430,361 of NC_135691.1, read as the reverse complement.
CACACACACACACACACACACACACAATACGTTTTAAAACAGTGTGCATCAGAACAGCACTTAAGATGACCTGGAATAAACTAAACACCAGAGTCAAACTATTTCTGCTCTCTGCAGTTAGACGATTCCTTTTTTCATCCACGGTATTGGCTGCCGTGCTAAACAGTCTAGCCTCAGCGCTATCCTGCTAGCCTGCTATCCTGCTATCCTGCTAGTCTGCTAGCCTGCTAGTCTGCTATCCTGCTAGTCTGCTAGCCTGCTAGTCTGCTATCCTGCTAGTCTGCTATCCTGCTAGCCTGCTAGTCTGCTATCCTGCTAGTCTGCTAGCTGGCTGCAAACTGTGGAATGTATTCCTGAACGGAGGCGCGGCTCAATGAGACAGTTATGAGACACGCTCAGGAAATCCATTCCACAGTTTGCAGCCAGCTAGCAGGCTAGCAGGATAGCAGACTAGCAGACTAGCAGGCTAGCAGACTAGCAGACCAGCAGACCAGCAGACTAGCAGGCTAGCAGACTAGCAGACCAGCAGACTAGCAGACCAGCAGACTAGCAGACCAGCAGACTAGCAGGCGGGGATCCCTTTTGGAGTCATTTCAGCAGACAACGTTAAAGCGCAGACATGGCTCATTGATATCGGAAATCTCCAAAGGTTGTATCGGAAAATCCAATACCGAATTTCTCTGGTACCGATGCTGGATCGGATCGGCCCATCCCTAGTTTCAGGAATTTGAAAATCTTTGGCATCTTTGGTATTTGTACGTTTCTACTGTGTACTGCAGCTTCCTGTGAGACGAGCGCATGAAGAAAGCTACAGCACCACCTGCTGGACAGAAGGGTGCATTCTTTATGTAAACAGCTGATCTCACCAGTAGAAAGTTAGCCGGATCATCTTCAGGCCTTTTTCTCCCCAGAAGCAGGTTTGTCTAAATCGCCATAGCAACACATGGAAAAACGATCTGAGCTGCTGGAACAGTTCATCACTCCTCATTGATGACCAGATCGAACTAGCAGTTTAATTATGTGTGAGAATCATTTTATATCCATCGTTCATAACCAGACACTTGATCCATTAAAGCAGTGAAATGTGTTTATTAAGCAACATATAAACCAACAGAACTTTACGGAGAGCACGACATGCAGCTGCTTTCCAGATGTTCTCTGCATCGCAACACCGTACAGACATGGACTGTATGAGAGACATGAGAGTCTGAGACATGAGAGTGTGTGAGACATGAGAGTGTGAGACTGCGTGAGACATGAGAGTGTGTGAGACATGAGTATGAGACTGACATGAGAGTGTGAGACTGAGACATGAGAGAGTGTGAGACATGAGTGTGTGACAGAGTGAGACATGAGAGTGTGGGACAGAGTGAGACATGAGAGTGTGTGAGACATGAGTATGAGTGACATGAGAGTGTGAGACTGAGACATGAGAGAGTGTGAGACATGAGTGTGTGTGACAGAGTGAGACATGAGAGTGTGTGAGACATGAGTATGAGACTGACATGAGAGTGTGAGACTGAGACATGAGAGAGTGTGAGACTTGAGTGTGTGTGACAGAGTGAGACATGAGAGTGTGGGACAGAGTGAGACATGAGAGTGTGTGAGACATGAGTATGAGACTGACATGAGAGTGTGAGACAGACATGAGAGCGTGTGAGACATGAGTGTGAGACATGAGAGTGTGTGAGACATGAGTATGAGACTGACATGAGAGTGTGAGACATGAGAGTGTTAGACTGAGACATGAGAGTGTGTGACAGAGTGAGCCATGAGAGAGACTGAGACATGAGAGTGTGTGAGACAGAGTGATACATGAGAGTGTGATACATGAGAGTGTGAGACATGAGAGAGTGTGAGACGGGAAAATCTTCTTGTGTAAAGTATTCCTGTGTTCAGCATCGATCAGGACGTCATCGTGACGTCATAACGGTCTCTGTGATGTCATAGAAGTCTCTCCCATAAGACGTTCATGTTACTGATGTCGCTCCTTCATCCATGAGGAGTGATGAACTGATCCAGCAGCTCAGATCGTTTTTCCATGTGTTGCTATGGTGATTTTGACAAACCTGCTTCTGGGAACTACGTCATCTCATCCTGAAGATGATCCGGCTAACCAGTTAGCCACGTACGAGGAACAGGGCCCAGGTCTGTGTACCGGTCTGTGTACTGGTGTGTGTATTGGTGTGTGTATTGGTGTGTGTACTGCAGTACCATAGCGGCGCTCACAGTGATTCTCTCTGTGGGGTTCACATGGGGAAAACCCCCCCTCATCTCCTGGTGGGGGTCATGTGACTCCGGCTGCCACGTGGCGCTCTGATTGGTCGATCCCCG
>NC_135691.1:35418027-35423027 GCF_964276395.1 Gasterosteus aculeatus | reverse complement strand
TCAGATGAAACTCAGGTAAAATATAAGTGAAGCTGATCTGTGACGCTTTGCATTGTGGGAGATCTCCTCACGTCCAAAATGTGGACACCAAGATAAAATTGTGTTTAAGATTCTCAATCATTTCTATTCTGCACAAAGAATCATTTTGGTCCAATTTACCAAATACCAACATCTGTACACGGTGGTACAAGATTCGCTGCTTCCTTCATCTCCACGTGAAGGCTTCCAAAGACATTCTCACGTCTAGGTCTTTAAAGTGGAAATGACCTTCAGCACGTGAACCTTGACCTCTTTGATCTAAAGAAGAAGGGAAGCCCGTCAGCACCTCCTGCTTAATTCAAATCAAAGCTTTGCTTCACAATATCAAGACCGACCCGACGCGAGTAAACGCTTGACCTCCAGCCAGAAGCAGGTCTTATCTCCTGATGGAGGCGGCTTCCTTCAGGCCGTGTGGGAGGAAACGCTGAAGACAGTTATTTCAGGAGGACGCCTAGGAGGAAAAGCTTCCCACCTCTCGGGCTCCACATTGTAGCAGATCGGAAAAACATCCTGGACCGGGGGGGGGGGGGGTCAGGAGGACGGACCCGAGGAGACGTTACGTAACAAAGCTCTCTGCGGAGAACAATGGAGGAGAAAACCAGCGGAGCTCCACCTGGAGGAGCCGCCCCCTCTCACGGGACGGACGCGCTGGACGGCCGCGTTCTGCTCGCTGAGGCGTGAAAGTGGCGTCGCCATAGAAGGCCGAAGGCAAAAGGAAGAGGGGAACGTCGAGGTGAAAGGAGGGAAGGGAACAAGGGATGGACCCAATCACAATGAAGGGGAGCGAGGGCTCCGTCTTTACCTCCTCGACTCAAAACACACGTTGTTCTTAAGAAAAGAATAAACGGAGCAAAGATGTTTTGGTGTTTTGAAGAAGGTCACGTTTATTATTTTTTGGTTGATTGACTTTCCGGCTGTGAGAGGATGATGATGATAATGATGATGATTATGATGATGATGATGATGATGATTATGGTGATGATGGTGATGAGGATGATGATGGTGATGAGGATGATGATGGGGATGAGGATGAGGATGATGATGGTGATGGGGATGAGGATGATGATGGTGATGAGGATGATGGGGATGATGATGGGGATGAGGATGAGGATGATGATGGGGATGAGGATGAGGATGATGATGGTGATGGGGATGAGGATGAGGATGATGATGGGGATGAGGCTGAGGATGAGGATGATGATGGGGATGAGGATGATGATGGGGATGAGGCTGAGGATAATGATGATGATGATGATGATGGGGATGAGGATGATGATGATGGGCATGAGGATGATGATGATGGGGATGAGGATGATGATGATGTTGGGGATGAGGCTGATGATGATGATGGGAATGTGGATGATGATGATGGGGATGAGGATGAGGATGGATTTCTTCATGGTAAACTCTAGTTAGCAGGTCAGTGATGTGAAAGGCCGCGTTCATGGTTAGAGACCTGTCAATCAGCGTGGAGTCCCGCCCTAAAGCGTCCCCCGTCTGTTTGACAAGTCGGTGCTGGAGGTCGTGAGGATTTTACGCCTCCTGAAAAGACATTAACATTAATTAATGTTAGAAACTGACTAAATCTGTCATTGATTTTCTGGGGATGAGATTCATCACATCTGATTCATTAACGTCTCCTCGTCGGTTCATTCAAACATTTGAGCTTGAAAAAAACCTGTGCTGTTTCACTCCTTTCTGGAGAATTCAGGTGTCAATCATGTGTAGCCACGCCCTAAAGCTTTATGGTCTGTTTGACTCTACATGGACCATCATTCACTAAATGAACATCATGCTGTGTTGAAGAAGAAGTTTATAATGTTTACTGAGGGAATAAATCCAGAGAGAAGTAGAGTCATTTCCTCATAGACGTCTATGGGAGCAGAGGAGTCACCCCCTGCTGGTCACTACAGAGAAGTAGAGTCATTTCCTCATAGACGTCTATGGGAGCAGAGGAGTCGCCGCCTGCTGGTCACTACAGAGAAGTAGAGTCATTTCCTCATAGACGTCTATGGGAGCAGAGGAGTCACCCCCTGCTGGTCACTACAGAGAAGTAGAGTCATTTCCTCATAGACGTCTATGGGAGCAGAGGAGTCGCCCCCTGCTGGTCACTACAGAGAAGTAGAGTCATTTCCTCATAGACGTCTATGGGAGCAGAGGAGTCGCCCCCTGCTGGTCACTACAGAGAAGTAGAGTCATTTCCTCATAGACGTCTATCTTCTTAAACTGCATGATGTTAACTTACAGTTCACAGCATGAAGAAGGAGATGAGCGAGTCACAGATTCCGATCTGATCAGCTGTCTTTGATCCGGATCCATTAATGCGCTTTTGTTGAAGCACGAGAACAAAACAATAAACTAGACGTTTCCCATCGCGTGGTTTCTCCTTTAGCGAGAGTTTGAAACCTGGAAGCGGATGAAGATGAAAGGAACTGGTGGATGTGATTGATGCATCTGATTGATGGATCTGATTGATGGATCTGATCGATGGATCTGATTGATGGATCTGATTGATGGATCTGATCGATGGATCTGATCGATGGATCTGATTGATGGATCTGATCGATGGATCTGATTGATGGATCTGATTGATGGATCTGATTGATGGATCTGATTGATGGATCTGATTGATGGATCTGATCGATGGATCTGATCGATGGATCTGATTGATGGATCTGATCGATGGATCTGATTGATGGATCTGATCGATGGATCTGATCGATGGATCTGATTGATGGATCTGATCGATGGATCGGATTAATGGATTGGATTGATGATCTGAAGGGGAGAAAACAAAGTCATTGTCGGATGCGATGAGTCATTGGGACGGCGTTGTTTCGGCTTGGTGATAATCTGCTGTTTGTACTTGTTGTTTATTCTTCTGTCAAAACAGAGAGCTCATCAACGCTCTGAGAACTGACAAATCATTGTCCGTCTGTTGGGAAATATCAGCGGAAATATGACTCCGGTTCTTTTAGAATGGAGTACATGTGATGCCTTAGAAGAGACTCGATGGCGGTCCGAAGTTCACGTGCAGCACCGAGACCCGTCGGGAAGGCTTGAACCTTCACTTCATCTATTATTGATTTTCATGATGCTCATATTTCCTGTTTCATTCTGTGCTCTCACATACAGTTGTTGATGTTTTTGTGATATTCTTTATGCTCTTTATGCAAAGCAAATTCCCCCAGTGGGCAATTAAGGCTTAATTCTTCCACTCAAGGTGTAAGTGATTTCATTTAGTTTTATTTAAAGATGTTTTGGAAGCCTGAAGAGTCTCTTCCACCTCAAACCGCCATAGATTAGACATAATGAAGTCATTTTGAAAAGCAGAATATTTTGTCTTCTTTCCTGCGAATAATCTTGTGAGGTGTATTTTTAGTTTGTTCTGAAATATTTAGGCCTCCACACACTGTAGACTGAACATTTAACGAATTATTTATAATAACTAGCATGGCTGAGAAGCGAGAATAAAAGTAGACATTCAAAGGTCGAGCGTCCGTGACCTCCAGCTGGAACAGCAGCCGCCCGCTGTGACCCTGAACGTCTCTTTGGACGCGGCCCTCTCACGTTGGAGAAGTCTTTTAGCGGCGTTTGACGGAGTGAATGTGAAGCAGGAAGCTCGTCGCTCTCGTTCTCTTCGTGTGCGTTTGGCCGGTTTCACACGATTCGACTCCTGCTGTGAAAATCAGCTTTAAACGTGTTCACGCAGCGACCCGTGATTCAAAACGAGACGGCGTCTCTGACACGATAAGAAGAAGTCACAGGCTCTGCTTCCCGTGTTTACATATTTACCAGTGCATACATGTTTCATGTATGTTAATGTATGTAGTCGTGCAGCACACAAAACATTTCATTTGACTTTTATTGCGTTTGTCGGTTTTATGTAGTAAAATAGACAAAAAGCAACAAAAAAAGGGGGCGGAGTTAAGTTATTAAGCTAATTCTATGTGTTTGAGCTGCCGACCTGTTGTTGATCTGTGATGACGGATGACCAACAGCGGTCTGGAATTGATGCAACATTGATCCGATATCGGTTTCCAGTCTTTTTTAAAGCACAGGATCCCTGGTGATGGAAAAAGGGACACAGAGAGAGACGGAGTCAGTAGGTAGGACGATAGTTTCAAACGAGTGAACTGCGAAAATTGTTCAACTGCGTTGCCATAGCAACAGCGAGTATGTAGATCAGGGGGCTTTTTTTAACACACACACACAAGCGGAGTGACACTGCGAGGTTAGCACAGGATTCCCTGCTATTCCAGTTTCTATGACAACTGACAACTCGGCCCCCTCCTCGCTCTCCGTCTCCTTCATCTTCAGCTGTAAGGATGGAAGCCATTAAGCTCTGCAGGCGAGCGGCAATCAGCGCCCAATGCTGATTGATACGGAGGATGATTAAATACGTATTGATTGTTGGGTTGATTAGAAAAAGAGAGCAGGAGGCGAGGTTTGTGTGTGACTTCCACGCCCCCCTTTAATATAAAAAAATGAATATAACAACATCTTGAGAAAGACACGGAGGGTTTTTAAATATCTCGTATCCCACATCAATTCACTACTTGATTACCTTTTTTACCTCTGTTAAGAAACAAGTCAAGTATTACATGTGGTATTTAGAAACAAATGTTGAATATCCCGTGATTTGACAAAATATTTACTCAAATATGCACTTATGAATTCTCAAATACGTTTAATATCCTCAGATATTTGTGAAAGTCGAGTTACAAACGCTCTCCATCCTCAATTTACCTCAAAGCTGTTTTGCCAACTGCAGATAAACACTAAAGAAGTCAGTTTTTCTAACTGCGTCCTCTGTAGTGACCAGCAGGGGGCGACTCCTCTGCTCCCATAGACGTCTATGAGGAAATGACTCTACTTCTCTGTAGTGACCAGCAGGGGGCGACTCCTCTGCTCCCATAGACGTCTATGAGGAAATGACTCTACTTCTCTGTAGTGACCAG